>NC_074725.1:343510-393510 GCF_947242115.1 Biomphalaria glabrata
TGTCTATCGAGTGTCTTTCGTGTGTCTATCGAGTGTCTTTCGTGTGTCTATCGAGTGCCTTTCATGTGTCTATCGAGTGCCTTTCATGTGTCTATCCAGTGCCTTTCATGTGTCTATCGAGTGTCTTTTGTGTCTATCGAGTGTCTTTCGTGTGTCTATCGAGTGTCTTTCGTGTGTCTATCGAGTGTCCTTAGTGTGTCTGTCGAGTGTCCTTAGTGTGTCTATCAAGTGTCTTTCGTGTGTCTATTGAGTGTCCTTAGTGTGTCTATCGAGTGTCCTTAGTGTGTCTATCGAGTGTCTTTCGTGTGTCTATCGAGTGTCTTTCATGAAAATGTGTTGACGAGTGATCTGATGTATGCCACTTTCGTCTCTGCTAGTGTCGATTTGATGCATGCCCTTTGCGTCACTGCCAGTGTCGATCTGATGTATGCCCTTTTCGTCTCTGCCAGTGTCGATCTGATGTATGCCCTTTTCGTCTCTGCCAGTGTCGATCTGATGTATGCCCTTTTCGTCTCTGCCAGTGTCGATCTGATGTATGCCCTTTTCGTCTCTGCCAGTGTCGATCTGATATATGCCCTTTGCGTCTCTGCCAGGGTCGATCTGATGTATGCCCTTTTCGTCTCTGCCAGTTTCGGATGTTCCTTCAGAGTTGAAGATAGTTTACTTCCTAGTCCAAACCTCCCGCAGGACGACGTGGGATGGGAGCGGGCAGGATTTGAACCCGGGACCGTCGATAAATCCGAACGACAGTCCAGCGCGCAAACCACACGACCAGGTTCACGATTATAACACAAGTATAATAAAAAAAAAGTCTTAACAAAACCCCATATCGCTCAATATTGCAAGATTTATCCCCTCTTCTCTATAAAAACAAAATTAATTTATTACTATTGATTGATTGACTAATGGGTTACTATTTTTTTAATTGATTCGTGCATTGTCTTCGACAAAGAAAAAGTGTACTAAATTTCAATTTAATCGGATTATGGAAACGGGGAGATAAAAACGTGTCAAAAGAACCTACCTAGAGATAGAGAGAGTGGAATAACATAAGCTTTGTAATAAAAAAAAATACTTCAGGCTCCCACCAGTTATGAATCAGAAAAAAAGTGATCAAAAGAAGGCTAGCTCTCGTGCAGCAATGGAGTATCCAGTAGATAGCAATAGTCTCGAATTCAAACCTTGCAGCTACCATTCCCTGCCAACAAGCAGACCGAAGGCTAGGACGTAATATTTTCGAGCTAGTTCGAATCATTTCGAGTCGAATTCATCGACCATTACGCATGTGTCAATAGCCAACGTTTCAAATGCCAATCAACAAAATAAACTTGAGCTGTGTAGTCAAACTAAATATTTTCTTGGGTCACAGATGCATGAATTGGACCACAGATTGGAAGTAGTTTCCCACTGTGCTTAGGCTAGCCAGCTTATCGATAACACAAGGTGAAATCAATGTCTAGGGTTCAGGCCGCATCCATATACTGCACCAGGTTGACCTTTGCTTGTGGACCGTCTCAATGTGTGGTTCAAGGTCCACCCAACTTGTTGACTATTTCAAGGCGTGGTTCTAGTTAACCACTGTTGTCTGTGCTGTCTAAGGTCTATGAATCCACTATTTGATTGTATCCTTGCGTCACACAGATTCCAGCTAACACCCTTAACTTATCATGGCGTTGTTTCAGGTTCACCATATAATCTTAGTGTATTGGTTGTATCATGGCTTTATCTGAGATCCACCAAATAATTTTAGTTTAATGGTTGTATTATGTCATAATCTGAGGTCCACCATATAATCTTAGTGTATTGGTTGTATCATGGCTTTATCTGAGATCCACCAAATAATTTTAGTTTATTGGTTGTATTATGTCATAATCTGAGGTCCACCATATAATCTTAGTGTATTGGTTGTATCATGGCTTTATCTGAGATCCACCAAATAATTTTAGTTTATTGGTTGTATTATGTCATTATCTGAGGTCCACCATATAATCTTAGTGTATTGGTTGTATCATGGCTTTATCTGAGATCCACCAAATAATTTTAGTTTATTGGTTGTATTATGTCATTATCTGAGGTCCACCATATAATCTTAGTGTATTGGTTGTATCATGGCTTTATCTGAGATCCACCAAATAATTTTAGTTTATTGGTTGTATTATGTCATTATCTGAGGTCCACCATATAATCTTAGTGTATTGGTTGTATCATGGCTTTATCTGAGATCCACCAAATAATTTTAGTTTATTGGTTGTATTATGTCATTATCTGAGGTCCACCATATAATCTTAGTGTATTGGTTGTATCATGGCTTTATCTGAGATCCACCAAATAATTTTAGTTTATTGGTTGTATCATGGCTTTATCTGAGATCCACCAAATAATTTTAGTTTATTGGTTGTATCATGGCTTTATCTGAGGTCCACCAAATAATTTTAGTTTATTGGTTGTATCATGGCTTTATTTGAGGTCCACCAAATAATCTTAGTCTATTGGCTGTATCATGGCTTTATCTGAGATCCACCAAATAATTTCAGTTTATTGGTTGTATCATGGCTTTATCTGAGGTCCACCATATAATTTAAGTCTATTGGCTGTATCATGGCTTTGTGTGAGGTCCACCAAATAATTTTAGCTCATTGTATGTATCAAGGCTTTATCTGAGGTCCACCAAATAATTTTAGCTCATTGGATGTATCATGGCTTTTTCTGAGGTCCACCAAATAATTTTAGCTCATTGTATGTATCATGGCTTTATCTGAGGTCCACCAAATAATTTTTGTTTATTGGATGTATCATGGCTTTATCTGAGGTCCACCAAATAATTTTAGCTCATTGTATGTATCATGGCTTTATCTGTGGTCCACCAAATAATTTTAGTTTATTGGTTGTATTATGTCATTATCTGAGGTCCACCATATAATCTTAGTGTATTGGTTGTATCATGGCTTTATCTGAGATCCACCAAATAATTTTAGTTTAATGGTTGTATTATGTCATTATCTGAGGTCCACCATATAATCTTAGTGTATTGGTTGTATCATGGCTTTATCTGAGGTCCACCAAATAATTTTAGTTTATTGGTTGTATCATGGCTTTATCTGAGATCCACCAAATAATTTTAGTTTATTGGTTGTATCATGGCTTTATCTGAGGTCCACGAAATAATTTTAGTTTATTGGTTGTATCATGGCTTTATTTGAGGTCCACCAAATAATCTTAGTCTATTGGCTGTATCATGGCTTTATCTGAGATCCACCAAATAATTTCAGTTTATTGGTTGTATCATGGCTTTATCTGAGGTCCACCATATAATTTTAGTCTATTGGCTGTATCATGGCTTTGTGTGAGGTCCACCAAATAATTTTAGCTCATTGGATGTATCATGGCTTTTTCTGAGGTCCACCAAATAATTTTAGCTCATTGTATGTATCAAGGCTTTATCTGAGGTCCACCAAATAATTTTAGCTCATTGTATGTATCATGGCTTTTTCTGAGGTCCACCAAATAATTTTAGCTCATTGTATGTATCATGGCTTTATCTGAGGTCCACCAAATAATTTTAGCTCATTGTATGTATCATGGCTTTATCTGAGGTCCACCAAATAATTTTAGTTTATTGGATGTATCATGGCTTTATCTTAGGTCCACCAAATAATTTTAGCTCATTGTATGTATCATGGCTTTATCTGTGGTCCACCATATAATTTTAGTTTATTGGATGTATCATGGCTTTATCTGAGGTCCACCAAATAATTTTAGTTTATTGGTTGTATCATGGCTTTATCTGAGGTCCACCAAATAATTTTAGTTTATTGGATGTATCATGGCATTATCTGAGGTCCACCAAATAATTTTAGTTTATTGGTTGTATCATGGCTTTATCTGAGATCCACCAAATAATCTTAGTGTATTGGTTGTATCATGGCTTTATCTGAGATCCACCAAATAATCTTAGTGTATTGGTTGTATCATGGCTTTATCTGAGATCCACCAAATAATCTTAGTGTATTGGTTGTATCATGGCTTTATCTGAGATCCACCAAATAATCTTAGTGTATTGGTTGTATCATGGCTTTATCTGAGATCCACCAAATAATCTTAGTGTATTGGTTGTATCATGGCTTTATCTGAGATCCACCAAATAATCTTAGTGTATTGGTTGTATCATGGCTTTATCTGAGATCCACCAAATAATCTTAGTGTATTGGTTGTATCATGGCTTTATCTGAGATCCACCAAATAATTTTAGTTTATTGGTTGTATCATGGCTTTATCTGAGGTCCACCAAATAATTTTAGTTTATTGGTTGTATCATGGCTTTATCTGAGGTCCACCAAATAATTTTAGTTTATGGGTTGTATCATGGCTTTATCTGAGATCCACCAAATAATTTTAGTTTATTGGTTGTATCATGGCTTTATCTGAGGTCCACCAAATAATTTTAGTTTATTGGTTGTATCATGGCTTTATCTGAGGTCCACCAAATAATTTTAGTTTATGGGTTGTATCATGGCTTTATCTGAGGTCCACCAAATAATTTTAGCTCATTGGATGTATCATGGCGTAGTTCAAGGTCTACCCTACAATCTCGGCTTATAGATTCTGTTGGGTCGTGATCCGAGGGTAAACTGTCTAGAGACATTCTACACATTCTGAAGGGTAGACCAAGGGAGAAAAAAAAAGTCATTTCAACTTTGAGGCGATTAGCGCCCCATCGGCTTCTACGGGGGGAGAAATTTATGTTCTTTTAATGAGGGGGGCCGTGCGTTCTGGTCGAGTGAGCACAGCCAATCAAGTATCTGCTTTCACCACGGGTCACTAGTAATGTCATCTTGACAATGAATATTGATGAGTCTTTCAAGACAAGAATGTGACTTGGTTTATCCGAGTTTAATGGAAATAATTTGGCTATGGTCAGCGGAGACATATTTGAGTCAGAACGGAAAAAAAACACAACTCTTGGGTTTGAAGTTGGTCCACGCAGTGACCTATCAGAAAAACACAACTCTTGGGTTTGAAGTTGGTCCACGCAGTGACCTATCAGAAAAACACAACTCGTGGGTTTGAAGTTGGTCCACGCAGTGACCTATCAGAAAAGCACAACTCGTGGGTTTGAAGTTGGTCCACGCAGTGACCTATTTGATTCTAACATTAGTGCTCACAGGAATGACATTTGTTTCACACCAATGAAAAAATAATTCACTTGCTCATGTTGTATGCGCTCTGGACTGTTGTTTTAATGTTTCCGTGTTTGAACCCTTCCACACCGCTATCTCCTGCAGTCCCGCTGGAGGTATGGGCTATGATGTAATTCTCAGGAAGATAGAAACTAATTATGGAAATAACAAGTGACGCCTTGGGGTGTTTCTATGAACAGAAAATATATTCATTATCGACTTGAGATAAAATATAAAATAAAGGTACTATATACAATTGCAATCAGTTCAAACATCTAACAAAATTCCGCGAATGTAGTGTGTATACTTGAATAGAGAACAGAATAAGAGATCAATGTTTTATTCAGCACTCAAAGCTTTTCATTTTAAGGTGTAGTAAATGAGGACTCTTCTAGAAGTGACTTGTGCTAAAATGTTGATTAAAGTGAGGAGGGTTCGCGCAACACGTCGACCTCACTCTCTAGCCCTAAAGACCATCCTTTTCCAGAATCAAGACTTGGTCAAGAAGTCGACCTCACTCTCTGGCCCTAAAGTCCATCCTTTTCCAGAATCAAGACTTGGTCAAGAAGTCGACCTCACTCTCTGGCCCTAAAGTCCATCCTTTTCCAGAATCCAGACTTGGTCAAGACGTCTGGGGACGAGTTTTGGGTGCAGTGGATGACCAGGGACTTTCTGTGTGTCTTGACCTTCTCCAGAGTGCTCTAGAAGTATGCAGCTATAGACCTACAAGCATCAAACTCATCGACCTGCTTCTCGTGCTAGTTATTTAGATCTTGGGTCAGCCGAATAGTCTCATTCATTTAGCGCTCTAGACTACAAAGTCATAGTTAACATACAGGGTTTCAAGCCACTGACACTGACCCCACTAAAAAAAAATGGATACACACCTTACTATCAAGGGCTTACAAAAATCTAATATCACGAATACGACCAAAATATGGCATTAGTAAACAGTAGCCCCCCCCCCCCCCCCCGTAACAGTCACATGACTACTTGACACGCTACACACTGGTCATTCACACAAATAAAAACATTACCGAGGTCAAATGGAGTCATCCATATAATAGGTCACATTCAATAAAATACTACGCTGACTGTAATAATCTTCTGTTTTAACGGAACTTACGAAACATGCAATAACACAAACTAAAATTTATCACTGTAGGCTATATCGTCATAATAACTCTATCCAATGTATGTTTTAAATTTAAGAAGCGTTTCTCTTTCCTGTAATACAGGCGGCCTTAGCAGTAAGAGTCATTAACGGGATTTATTCCTAACACTAAATATCTCGCAAAGAGCTTTCATGGTAGAGGGCATGGATACTGGAATGACTTGATATATATGTATATTTCATGTATAATTTGATAAATATGTATGTATTTCATATATAATTTGATAAATATGTATGTATTTCATGTATAATTTTATAAATACATTACACTGTAGTTCTGTCTAGAGAGCTTTCTGTACTTTCTTCTTCTTCTAGCCAGCTTTATTGCTGCTGAGCTGTAAGCTCTTTTGCGGGCCTAGCCAAGGAAAAACAGTGTGCTGTTTTCTTCAGTTGTTCAGCACTGCCGTACAGGAAGTTGGGTAATAGCACCATCCGTCTACGGTGGTTTAGGAAGGGGCATTCAAAAAGGAATTTCTGTACTTTAAAATGGGTGGCAGAGGTCACGCATATTTGTATGTCTTATCTTATCTTATCTTATATAATACAGACGTTACTTCAAAAAAGAAGATGATTACGTCCTACGCATCATGCATTTAGTCATGCATATTAACCAATGACTTAAATTCTGCCAAGTCACTGGTTTTCCTGGCTAGCTCAGGCAACCCATTCCATGCTCTAATAGCACTAGGGAAGAAGGAGTATTTGTACAAATTTGTCCTAGCATATGGGACGAGGAATGTGCCTTTATCTTTGTGTCTTTCAGAGTATTTTATTAGATTTTGTTTTTGTATTTGAAGATTATGGTTCAGTGTTTTATGTATTATTGCTACTTTACTTTTGAGCCTTCTGTCCTGAAGGCTTTCTAAATTTAGTGATTTTACTAAAGGTGTTACTCTAGTCAAATGTGAATATTCGTTTGTTATGAATCGCACTGCTCTATTTTGTGTCTGTTCTAGTTTCTTAATGTTTTCTTGAGTTGAGGGGTCCCAAACAGAGGATGCATATTCTATTATTGGCCTAACCAAGGTTAAATAACATTTTAGTTTTATGTTCTTATTTGATTTATAGAAATTTCTTTTAATAAATCCTAATGCTTTGTTTGATTTTTTTGTAGTTTCATCAATATGTGGATTCCATGACAGTTTTTCATTTATTATAACACCTAGGTATTTTGCGTTTTTAGTCTGTGTTACTGGTTTGCCATGAATAAGATAAGTGGAATTAATTTGTTTTAGTTTTTTTGTTACTCTTAACAACTGACATTTTTCTGGGTGGAAAGACATGCTCCAATATGATTCCCATTTCTGTAATTCATCTAATTCTCTTTGTAAAATATCTGTGTCTTGTGTTGTTTTTATTGTTCTATATATTATGCAATCGTCTGCAAATAATCTGACTTTTGTTCCTGAACTAATGCAATTTGGTAAATCATTTATGTAAATTAAAAATAGTAGTGGACCCAAGACTGTTCCTTGAGGTACACCTGAGTTTACTGTTATCGGTGTTGATTTAGAGCCATTTATTATTACAGTTTGTTCTCTCCCTATCAGAAAGTCTTTAATCCACTGATGCAGTGGACCATTAATGCCGAAATCTTTTAATTTTTTAAGCAAACTATGGTGGTGAACTTTGTCAAAAGCCTTAGAAAAATCTAGTAAGATAGCATCTATTTGTTCACTATTATCTAAACCTTTTGAGAAATCATCAATTAGTCCTATTAGTTGTGTTTCACATGATCTATATTTCCTAAAGCCATGTTGGTATGGTGTGAGGACATTATGTTTGTCTAAGTGGTTTATGATGTTGCTACATATTATGTGTTCTAGGATTTTACATGTGATGCTGGTAAGTGATACTGGTCTGTAGTTTCCTGGGTCAGATTTTTCTCCTTTTTTAAATAGGGGGGTGACATTAGCTTCTTTCCAGTCCTTTGGTACTCTGCCCTGGTTAAGTGAAGCCTGAAAGAGTATTTTGAACACTGGGGCTAGCTCATTACTTAGTTCTTTGAGTAATCTAGCTGGAATACCATCAGGTCCAGAAGCTTTATTTGGTTTGGTGTTGGCTAATAGTTTTTGAATTCCATTTTCTTGTACTACTATATCTTCTATGTTGTCTACTTGGTTCAAATTCAGTAATATGTCTTTGTCTCCTGGGGCTGAGAATGCTGATGCAAAGTATTTGTTTAGGATGTTTGCTTTAGTTTCATTATCATTATGTATTATGTTATGTTCATCTTTTAATGGCGCTACGCCTGTTGGTTCCATTTTCTTAGACTTAATGTATGACCATAGGTTTTTGTTGTTGTCTTTAGATATTACATTGTTTATGTATTCACTCTGCAGCTGTCTGCTTACTTTTTGGGTTAAGTGTTTAATTTTTATATACTTTTTGTAAACTCTTTCTGCATTAGTTTCTTTAAATTTTCTATATAGGTTTTCCTTCTGTTTACAAAGCTTCTTTAGTCTATTATTAAACCAGCATTTATTTATTTTGTTTGATGTGTATTTAGTTGGTATTTGATTTTCTATAATGCTTTTAAGATCCCAAGAGAATCTTTATATTGATGGGGTCCTTGGTAGATCGTCCTTGATTGCCACCCCAAAGGTCACCTTTGTCTGTAGTTTTTTTTTTTTTTTTTATTTAGAATGACGTCGTATTAATTTTGGGAAAAAAAATATGTGTAAACAAAAAAAAAAAATCTGATAAACAATAAATTGTCATTAATCAAATCCTAACAATTTATGACATTTATGTTATTTAGTTGATAGACTCATTTAAACCAATCAGTTAGAGTTGAATGTAATCTTAATATCTCTCGCTGTTAAATTGTGTTGTTGTTTTTTTTTAAACGCAAATGTTTACAATGCCACACAATTATTTTTTTTTAAAACACCTAACGTCATGTGACCAATTAATCTAATGAAATGTACTAGAAGAATAGGCTGACTGTTATTGTGACATTGGGTGTCCAAATGAAATATTCAATGACCATACCGTAGTTTTACGGTTATTGGACGTCGCAGCCTGAGCATGCCCTGTACGGGGCGTCGGTGGTAGCGCCCCATTGCCGCTTCAACAGACCACGTTTCGCACAGATTTCATGCATATTGCTGAACCAAGGCCCCCCCCCCCCCAGCCCCCTCAATTTCTTTTCTTCCCGCTTCGTCACATTTCTATAATTAAAAACGGCTCTACATTTTTTTTTCAAAAGTGCTAATGCCGTCAAAACAGTGGGGCGCGCCCCTCTCCGCAGCGCCCTTCCTAAACCGTTACTATCTGTTACATTAAATCACGGCTAAAGAGGGTCCAACGCTGGTTGGGGTGGGGTGGGAGGATATGCAAAGCCGGGGTATTGGGGGGGGGGGTAATAATTTCATTTCAGCCCACTTCCGCTGCATCGCTTATGCGCCCTTGTTAGCACCCCGTAGAGAGAAGCATCGACACGAGATGGGGTGGCACACGGTTATGGCTCCCCCGGGGATGGTGCGCAGCGCGTAACGGCCAATTGCGTCTTTTTCCCCGGGGACGTCAGCGCCCCCCACACACACACACACGGATGAAGGGCTACCGGAGCAGCGGTGGTCCAAAAGTAAAAGGCAGAAATTGTGAAGTGGGAAAGAGCGCGGGCGTGGGGGAAGGGGGGGGGTAGAATAGACCTAATCGATCAACACATCCCATTGTGTTGTGAAGTTATTTGTGAATTGTGTTAAATAGGTGTCTAGCAGTCAACACACAAAATGAACAAATAAGAGTGAGCAGATCTAGACATCATCCAGTAGCTAGCAAAGAAAAACCCATAACCTGAAAGCTATCGGCTTTTCAAAAAACTAAATTGGAAATCTCCAAAAGTACTTAAAAACTGGAGTACAGAGGCGTAGATAGCAATGTGAGGGGAATGCGGACCTCCCAGGGCATCATATCGGTCATATACCCTAGCTTGGCCACTGCATCAATATTGTCATAAATAAAATGATATCAGTCTTAAAAACAAAATCCAGTAGCTAGCAAAGAAAAACCCATAACCTGAAAGCTATCGGCTTTTCAAAAAATTAGAACTAAATTGGAAATCTCCAAAAGTACTTAAAAACTTGAGTACAGAGGCGTAGATAGCAAAGTGAGGGGAATGCGGACCTCCCAGGGCATCATATCTGCATATACCCTAGCTTGGCCACTACATCAATATTGTCATAAAGAAAATGATATCAGTCTTAAAAACAAACAAACAAAACTGTATGTGATTTATGTTCAATAAGTTAATTTTTAAATTTCAGAATCACGATATTGGAATGATTCATTAGATATTCGGTGTTGATGACGTGAAGTGTGTTGCGTAGTGTGTTGTGTAGTGTGTTGTGTAGTGTGTTGTGTAGTGTGCTGTGTAGTGTGTTGCGCTGTTATATAATCATTGAATCGTTTGTGTAGTGTGTTGTGTAGTGTGTTGTGTAGTGTGCTGTGTAGTGTTTGTGTAGTGTGTTGTGTAGTGTGTTATGTAGTGTCTTGTGTAGTGTTATGTAGTTTGTTGTGTAGTGTGCTGTGTAGTGTGTTGTGTAGTGTGTTGTGTAGTGTGCTGTGTAGTGCACTGTGTAGTGCACTGTGTAGTGCGCTGTGTAGAGTGTTGTGTAGTGCGCTGTGTAGTGTGTTGTGTAGTGTGTTGTGTAATGTGTTGTGTAATGTGTTATGTAGTGTATGTGTAGGGTGTTGTGTAGGGTGTTGTGTAATATGTTGTGTAGTGTGTTGTGTAGTTTGTTGTGTAGTGTGCTGATCTGATGGTCTTGTTGTATTTTTCCTAATTATTATTTTAGTATTACTTTGTGCCCACAATGTAAAGGAACGACGGAGGCTGAAGTGAAATTGTGCTGTAGAAGAGAAGAAGTGAGAGAGAGAGAGAGAGAGAGAAAGAGAGAGGGTGTATCTGTGTGTGTGTAAGAGAGAGAGAGAGGGTGTATCTGTGTGTGTGTGAGAGAGAGAGAAAGAGAGAGGGTGTATCTGTGTGTGTGAGAGAGAGAGAGAGAGAAAGAGAGGGTGTATCTTTCTGTGTGTGAGAGAGAGAGAAAGAGAGAGGGTGTATCTGTGTGTGAGAGAGAGAGAGAGAGAGAAAAAGAGAGGGTGTATCTGTGTGTGTGTGAGAGAGAGAGAGAAAGAGAGAGGGTGTATCTGTGTGTATGTGAGAGAGAGAGAAAGAGAGAGGGTGTATCTGTGTGTGTGAGAGAGAGAGAGAAAGAGAGAGAGGGTGTATCTGTGTGTGTGTGAGAGAGAGAGAAAGAGAGAGGGTGTATCTGTGTGTGTGAGAGAGAGAGAGAGAAAGAGAGAGGGTGTATCTGTGTGTGTGTGAGAGAGAGAGAGAAAGAGAGGGTGTATCTGTGTGTGTGAGAGAGAGAGAGAAAGAGAGAGGGTGTATCTGTGTGTGTGTGAGAGAGAGAGAAAGAGAGAGAGGGTGTATCTGTGTGTGTGTGAGAGAGAGAGAGAAAGAGAGAGGGTGTATCTGTGTGTGTGAGAGAGAGAGAGAAAGAGAGAGGGTGTATCTGTGTGTGTGTGAGAGAGAGAGAGAAAGAGAGAGGGTGTATCTGTGTGTGTGTGAGAGAGAGAGAAAGAGAGAGAGGGTGTATCTGTGTGTGTGTGAGAGAGAGAGAGAAAGAGAGAGGGTGTATCTGTGTGTGTGAGAGAGAGAGAGAAAGAGAGAGGGTGTATCTGTGTGTGTGTGTGAGAGAGAGAGAGAGAGAGAGAGAGAGAGAGAGAGAGAGAAAGTGTGCAAAAAACAAAAAGGTTAAATGTTGGACAGTCTTGCTTTGAGATATTTTAAAGCTTGTGGCACTGTTTGAAAGAGCCCTACTTTGAGTCGAATTTCTGAATGACAGTTGTCAGACGTCACTTAATTCATTGATTAACATGCATGACTAGGTTAACCCAAGAACACGCGTAGGACGTAATCATCTTCTTTTTTTTGAAGTAACGTCTGTATTTTATAAGACAAGAAGATAAGAACAGTCTAAAGTTTGAGTCATATTTTTCAATGACAGAAACTTAAGAGTGGACCGGTTAAACGCTGTCGACGTCTCCCTCGATTCTTTTATTGGTCGTGTCCCACATTTGCTCTAATTAAATTTGAAGACTACATTTTTTCACATCGAGTTTGAATGGGTTATTTCCCTTGAACTAACAATGTCTCGGCTCCCCTTCTAGGAGGGAGGGAGGTTGGGGGAAGGTGGTTTGCACCAAGACGCATAGGTCTGTCCCTGCACTTAATGTGGTGCTGATGTTGTAACCTCTAATGGACCATCACCAGAGGACATTACGTACTGGCCCCGGCACCGGACACGTTCTGTTGTTGTTTGGTATTGATAGAAATAATGGTCGTCCGGATCAATTGGTCCATAGTGACATTTTATGCTTTCATGTTCTATCTAGATCTATCTATCTATCTATCTATCTATCTATCTATCTATCTATTTATCTATCTATCTATCTATCTATCTATCTATCTATCTATCTAGGTATATCTATCTATCTATCTATCTATCTATCTATCTATCTAGGTATATCTATCTATCTATCTATCTATCTAGGTATATCTATCTATCTATCTATCTATCTATCTATCTATCTAGGTATATCTATGTTTATCTATCTATCTATCTATCTATCTATCTATCTATCTATCTATCTAGGTCTATCTATCTATCTATCTATCTATCTAAGTCTATCTATCTATCTATCTATCTATCTATCTATCTATCTATCTATCTATCTATCTATCTAAGTCTATCTATCTATCTATCTATCTATCTATCTAAGTCTATCTATCTATCTATCTATCTATCTATCTATCTATCTATCTATCTATCTATCTATCTATCTATCTAGGTTTATCTATCTATCTATCTATCTATCTATCTATCTATCTATCTATCTATCTATCTATCTATCTATCTATCTATCTATCTAGGTCTATCTATCTATCTATCTATCTATCTATCTATCTATCTAGTCTAATCTAGGTCTATCTAGTGTTTTCCTTGACGTAGTGAAGCGTGAGGAGCGAGTTCCAAGTGTTGGTCCTTGTACTTTTAAAACCTAAATGGCTAGAGACAAAAGCGCGGTATAACTTTATGAAACTGCTTGTAACTAACTTGTAATAAACAGCTCTCCGTCTCTCTCTCTCTTTCTCTTTTAACAAAGCTTATATTTACTCCCTCCGTCTGTTTGTCTGTCTGTCTGTCTGTCTAGTACACATTTTGTACACATTAAGTCTCCCACTTCCCCTGCACGAATCAATTTCAAACTTTTTAAATTATTTAATTATGATAGTAAAGGGAAAAAAAACTTAGATTATTGAGATATAGGCTTATTGCTGTAAATGTGTACTTCTTTCGTTTTATACGATTTAAAAAAATAATTATTTTTTTGTGCCTTGCTATTTGCTTGTTTTTATCTCC
The DNA here is from genome assembly GCF_947242115.1 of Biomphalaria glabrata. NCBI lineage: Eukaryota > Metazoa > Mollusca > Gastropoda > Planorbidae > Biomphalaria > Biomphalaria glabrata. Next base: position 357,295 of record NC_074725.1, read on the forward strand.
CTCTCTCTCTCCTAATTCTCTGTTTGGTAGTTCTGTGTTTGATTGTTCTGTGTTAGACAGCTCTGTGTTTGATTGTTTTGTGTTAGACTGTTCTGTGCCTGATACAGGAGCTGATTTGGACTTGATAGAGCTGTAACCAATTAGAGTTATGGGGTCCCTTTGTAATCAACGCAACAAGGTTTCTCCTTTGCTCTTCCTTCAAAAGAAATGAAAATATCAATGAACTCATTTCTTGATAGTTCTGTATCAGATAGTTCTGTGTTTGATAGTTGTGTGTCAGATAGTTCTGTGTTTTATAGGTGTATGTCACAGAGTTCTGTGTTTGATAGTTGTGTATCACATAGTTCTGTGTTTGATAGTTGTGTATCAGATAGTTCTGTGTTTGATAGTTTTGTATCAGATAGTTCTGTGTTTGATAGTTCTGTATCAGATAGTTCTGTGTTTGATAGTTGTGTATCAGATAGTTCTGTGTTTGATAGTTTTGTATCAGATAGTTCTGTGTTTGATAGTTCTGTATCATATAGTTCTGTGTTTGATAGTTGTGTATCAGATAGTTCTGTGTTTGATAGTTCTGTTACAGATAGTTCTGTGTTTGATAGTTCTGTATCAGTTAGTTCTGTGTTTGATAGTTCTGTATCAGATAGTTCTGTGTTTGATAGTTGTGTATCAGATAGTTCTGTGTTTGATAGTTCTGTATCAGATAGTTCTGTGTTTGATAGTTGTGTATCAGATAGTTCTGTGTTTGATAGTTGTGTGTCGGATAGTTCTGTTGTTGATAGTTGTGTGTCAGAGGGTTCTGTGTTTTATAGGTGTATGTCACAGAGTTCTGTGTTTAATAGTTATGTGTCACAGTTTTGTTGTTGATTGTTGTGTGTCACAGTTTTGTTGTTGATTGTTGTGTGTCTAAGTGTTCTGTGTCAAGAGAGTTCTGTGTCAAGAGAGTTCTGTGTCAAGAGAGTTCTGTGTCCGATAGTTCTGTGTCAAGAGATTATGTGTCATAGAATTCTGTGGTTAATAGTTGTGTGTCAGAGAGTTCTGTGTCTGATAGTTCCGTGTTGGATAGTTCTGTGTCTGATAGTTCCGTGTTGGATAGTTCTGTGTCAAGACAGTTCTGTGTCTGATAGTTCCGTGTTGGATAGTTCTGTGTCAAGATAGTTCCGTGTCAAGATAGTTCTGTGTCAAGACAGTTCTGTGTCTGATAGTTCTGTGTCTGATAGTTGTCTGTCGCCATGATGTATTTTGCATTTCTGTTACTCCTCCCCCTCCCCCTCCCCTCTCCCCCCCCCCTGAACATTGGGCGCTAATTAATCAGCCCTAAGAAGTGGGGGCCCAGCACGTGACGACGGGTCCCCTAAGGATAGGAAAAACAGCACAGGAAATTACAAGGATGGGATTCTTGTGGTCTACACCTGACTCCAAGAGTCGAACCGGAAATAAATTGGCCGCCATGTTCTTTGGCCGGGAGGCGGATTTCATCACAGCAACGGAGATGGGGGAAGGGGGCGCCGTGTTTGTATATGGTGGACGCAGTGGGTAAGGCTTGGAAGATCTTTTGTTAGAAGCGACAGTCAAAGATGATGATTAAGCCGATAAAGATCCTAGACAGATTCTTTTTTTTTTTTTAAAGTGTAAACTTATTAATGACAAGCAGGAAGGATTTACTCTTTTTTTTTTATTTCTTTGAGTTACAAACGTATTTAAATGTATCTCATTAGAAATAATTACCAGCAAGAGATATTCCCGAGTTGTCTTTAAGTCGCTCTATTAATGACATTTTTTTTTCAGCAAAGCTGTTCAGATCGAACTAAATCACAGCAGAGAAAAGTGTGTCTTTTCTCTTTCTCTCTCTTTCTATCTATCTCTTTTTTCTGTATATTTTTCTCTCCCCCTTTCTCTCTCTTTAGTTCTCTTTCTCTCTCTTTATTTCTCCGTCTCGCTCTCTTTCTCTCTCTGTTTATCATTTTATTATAAAACCTTTTTTTTTTTGCCGCTTCAAATTACCATTCCAATATCCCCGTTGAAACACACACATACACAAACACACACAATCATCTACATCAGGGGTTCTCAACCCATGGGTCGCGACCCCTTTGGGGGTCGATTGACGATTCGCCAGGGGTCGCCTAGGACAATCAAACATTTGGATTGTTTTTGTCTATTCTTCTATTGCTGTATGTGTGTGAGGGTGGGGGGCGGGTAGCGGCAGTGTGGGGATTGTAAAAAGGGGTCGCCGAGCTTAAAAGGTTGAGAACCGCTGATCTACATTAACTGACATGTTTACGTCATCATCTGATGAAATACAACCATTTACATCTCTAGTTTAGTCTATAAGATAAGATAAGATAAGAACAGTTGTATTTTTAACGGCCCCCTAAAGGGGAATAGACGCTTTTAGTTTTGTGTGGTCTCTCCGTCCGTCCGTCCGTCCGTCCCGTTTAGATCTCGTAAACTAGAAAAGATATTGAAAATCCCGACATCTTGATTTTTTTTAGACATTTCATCCGACATCTTGATTTTTTTTAGACCTTTCAAAGTTCTGATGCAACGGCTACTTTTTTTTTGTTTGTTTTCTGAAGCGAAAAAATTAATTTTTAAAATCAACTATGCATACATTTTTTTCATAAAAATACACCATTTTTACAAGTACTCACTATAATAGTAGCAAACGCGTGAGGCTATTTAGTAAAGGAGGTGACTATTTAACATATTTTTAACACATTTATGCAAACGGTCTAAGACTTTTTTTGTCAAAAAATATTATGTTTTTACAAATGTATTGCTAAGTTATATAAATTCTGTCATACTATTTACTGCAATTCAAAAAAAATGTCTCCTTTTTTTTTTCAAGAGAAAAAAATCTATTTAATATGCATAAAAGTAGAATCTAATTTAAAACAACAGTTAATAAGTAGTATTTCATATTACCGCGTCAACCGCAGCATGACTTTCAAAATGCAATAAAACACTTATCGAAAGGAAAGGAAAAAAAGAAAAAAAAAATTCTACGATTCTAATTGACTCCTGTTACTAAAAGACAGTCACAAAGAAATTGTCGCAAAGCAGAAACTCCCGAGATACTGACTCTAGCAGACATGATTTCCACCTTGATGATGAAGAATTAGTTTTCCGGATCTCAAGGGAGGAAATCAAAAATTGTCATAGGAAGGGAGAAAATATAAGAAACAATATAAATGTTTAAATGCCTATGTACATATGAGTGTGTACATATACATATATATGTATATACACGTTTAATATAAGTTAATACAAAGAACAAAGGAAAAAAAAACTAAGCAATTGAGACTTTCTTCTTCTTCTTCTTCTTCTTCTAGCCAGCCTTATTGCTGCTGAGCTGTGTGCTCTTTTGCAGACTGTGCCAAGGAAAAAAAAGTGTGCTGTTTTCTTCAGCACTGCCGTACAGGATGTTGGTTATGTTGGGCTGTAGTGGTAGTAGGGTCTGCCTAAGGTGGATTTGGGAGGGGCATTCAAAGAGGATATGGTGACACAGTGGGAAAAAAATGTAACTATGAGGTTAAAAATATTCAAATATCATTTAATGTACTACTTTCACTTTTTGATTGTTCTATTGAATTATCTACTGTTGAACATTCTCAATATAAATATATATATAAATATATATATATATAAATCTCTGTCTTCACTACGATTCGAACCCGGGACCCCTTGAATGGGAAGCTAAAATAATATGAAATAAAAATACGGTTAGGACTAACACGGTTAGGTACTTGTACCTTATAGTGAAGGATTATAGGCTAAACCTTTTTTCAAGATATAAAAAAAAGACATGTACCGGTAATATATAAATTTAAAACAAATCAATTATTACTTCAACTAATTTAGTAAACTAAACATTTAAAGAAAAAAAAAGATAGTATGAGGATTGAACCCACGACATTCACGTTATAAGCACGACGCTCTATCAACTTAACTATCCGGCCATACTAATATGAGGATTGAACCCACGACATTCACGTTATAAGCACGACGCTCTATCAACTTGATTAACCAGCCATACTAGTATGAAGATTGAACCCACGACATTCACGTTATAAGCACGACGCTCTATCAACTTGATTAACCAGCCATACTAGTATGAAGATTGAACCCACGACATTCACGTTATAATCACGACGCTCTATCAACTTGATTAACCAGCGATACTAGTATGCGGATTGAACCCACGACATTCACATTATAATCACGACGCTCTATCAACTTGATTAACCAGCGATACTAGTATGAGGATTGAACCCATGACATTCACGTTATATGCACGACGCTCTATTAACTTGATTAACCAGCGATACTAGTATGAGGATTGAACCCACGACATTCACGTTATAAGCACGACGCTCTATCAACTTGATTAACCAGCCATACTAGTATGAAGATTGAACCCACGACATTTACGTTATAAGCACGACGCTCTATCAACTTGATTATCCAGCCACACGTCTGGGTGTGAAATTTTAGCTTGAAATAATTTTTTCATTTTTTTAATTGAGGTTTTTATTCCTGTCTTTTAGCCGACTTCCGCACACCTTCCTTCTTTCACCCATGAAGAAAGTGTGAGTTAATAGTGGGGGAACTGGAACATGTAGGGAGCAGAAATGTGCTAGGACAAATTGAAGTGTCAGTACTAATGATGTTCCCCGACAGCCCGAGTGGAGTGATCTGTGTTGCTGGCTCTTCAATAGCTTCAGAAAGTTCAAGGTGCTGTGCTCTGGAGCCTAGAAGTGCAAGAGGTTCCTCGTGTGGTGTCAACAACAGGGTCAGTTACTGTCACTGCTTGTCAGTGACATTGTTCCCACTGTTCACAGCGGAACTCAGACCTACCTAAAATGTTGTTGCGAAGCGTATGTCTTTCTGTCTGTCTGAGCTGCATTTTTGACATACTATGTCTCCCACTTCTCTTTCTCTGATCAAGTTGAAACTTGGCACAATAATTTATTGTCGATGACAACAAACGAATCAATAAAAAAAAAAAACACTAACCAATTAGTTAATGAATTAGTGGGAGATAACTCTTGCAGTATTGATAGATATGATAGTAATTGTTCCGTTTTTTTTCCCCATAAAGGCATTTTACACATATTTTGCTTGTTTTCTAATTAAAATAAAAATCCATGTCTATTTCGTAACGTTTTTCCTCCAGTCGATTAATGAGGAGTGCAGTACTTCACGCGGCTGCGCAGTCTCAGTGTTATGGACTGTGGCTGTGTGTGAGTGTTTGTGTTTCTATGGTGACGGTGGGAAGAAGTTAGCGATTGGTTGTGAATGATGCAACATAGGTGGCATTGTCATCAGCGGTCAAAGTTAGGGGAGACGACTCCAGAACGTGAAACTGAAAGGCTGTGTTATTGTAGTGAGTTTTTGTTATAAAATATTACTCAAGTCTAGTACATTTATTTTATCTCATATCAACTTGATTTTGTCTATATTAAAACAAAAGTTATATTTAGTTTCGTTCACAAGCTATTCAAATTATTTAAAGTTTTATAAGTTAAGTTAGAACAGAAGGCACAAAAGTAAAATAGCAATTATACATAAAACACTGAACCATAATCTTCAAATACAGAAACAAAATTTAATAAAATACTCTGAAAGTCACAAAGATATAGGCACACTACTCGTCCCATATGCTAGGACAAATTTGTACAAATGCTCCTTCTTCCCTAGTGCTATTAGAGCATGGAATGGGTTGCCTGAGCTAGCCAGGAAAACCAGTGACTTGGCAGAATTTAAGTCATTGGTTAATATGCATGACTGAATGCACGACGCGTAGGACGTAATCATCTTCTTTTTTGAAGTAACGTCTGTATTATATAAGATAAGATAAGATAAGTTATAAGTTAAGATATATAATACGCCTACTGTCGCCCACTGCGGTTTAAAAGTCTACAAAGAATTTGGTCCTACAAGTCAACAATCGTCAACAACACCCAGCTGCGACCTACATATTTTGCCACATTCAGCGCAGACACAACCGTTGTCCGGCTTTAATATGCAGAACAAATTACACAGTAAAGTAAAACCTACATTTTATGAAGACATTCTAAGAAAGATTTTTTTTAAAGTAACGTCTGTATTATATAAGATGAGATGTAAAAATAAAAAAAAAAATGAAACAAATTGATGCAATCAAATAAGTACCATATATTGATAAAGGAAAGTTCTCTATTAAGGTGTCCAGTTAATAGCCACGAAAAAGTATGTAGAATTGGTAGTAACCAAATCGAATTTCCCTTTTATATGACACTATTATTTCAGATTAAGAAGTATCATCGTGGGCTCAGACTGCACAAGAAGGACATGGAACTACGGATACACACCCCCTGCTCTGACTTGATCCCCGAGCTCCCGAGGGCGTACAGACGTTTGTGTTGGATTAATCCACTATTTTCTGACAAGATAAATTTGATCTGTTATCATGAACTGAAGAGCGCGCGGAAGGGAAAGGGGGCACAAGCAGGGGCGAGCCCAGAGAAAACAGCCAGGGGGCTTGAACCGATTGAAGACGATGGAACCCTTTTTTTCTGAGGAGGACGTGATACGAGAGGGGGGGGGGCTCTTGGAGGATTTGTGGGAATTCGAAGTCGGCAGCACACGTGCGGAAAGATGGCATGAGTGTCGGGCTGAGAGATGGCGCCTGTTTCAGGAGTTGATTTTTATGCCAAGTTAGATTTGATGCTGTTTATTTTACACGCTTGATTGAGTCTGTAGCCGATGCCCGTAGCTGTGTCAGGCGCGTTCATTCTAGCACTGACATCTGTAGTTTTCGACCAGCTTGGCAGCCAAAAAGGAAATGGAGAACTCTCGCAGCGAGAAAACAAGAAAACAGCTGAGGAAACGTTTCCAAGGACAGAAAGAGGTTTCGTTTTTAAATCTAGAGAGAAACTTGGCTACATCCTGAAATTTATAATGCAGAAATTTTCAATAGTAATTATGAAATTTTTAGAAAAGATAGGACTGATAATCATGGAGGAGTTCTTTTAGCAATAAAAAACACTCTTATAGCAGAAGAAATTACCTTACCTAACTCAAAAAATATAGAATCAACATTTTGTAAAATTAATACCATCTCAACATCCCTAATAATAGGTAGCATTTACAGACCACCAAATTCTAGTTTAGAATACATGCAGGAACTATGTAATCAGATTACTACACTTAAAGAGACAAATAAAAATGCAGTTTTTTGGATTATGGGTGATTTCAACCTACCTGATATAAATTGGAAAACATTAACCATAGATAAACACCAAAACCTTAAGGGCAGAATTTAAGTCATTGGTTAATATGCATGACTAAATGCATGACGCGTAGGACGTAATCATCTTCTTTTTTGAAGTAACGTCTGTATTATATAAGATAAGATAAGATAAGAGAATAAAAAGAGCGATGACATATTGTCATGATTCAACGTTGTATTGAAAAACCTCACATTGATTCAGGATTATTAAGCTAATATGTAAACATAATAATAGATAAGCTTTATGATTATTACCTCTAATAATTATACATTTTTACGAATATACTCTATAAGAGATTTTCACAAATTGCGGGAAAACTATGAATGCCTAGCATTTAGGTGTATCCGGTTTCAAACCAACAGAAGTGTTGACACTTTGTAAAATGACAATATTTTGCAGACTTTTTAGCTCTGCAGAATTGATTTTACAAAACTATTCCGCTTTTTGTTTTTTTTTAAATATGTAGTTGGCAACATTGAAGTTCATTTCAGCTTCCTTGACACTGTAAAGATTATCGTGAAAATCTCAAATTTTTATTGAACTTTATGATGAAAATCTCTAGTTAGTTCAGGAGCGTAGCTAGGAATTTTCCATGGTTTGGAGGCCATGGGGGATTGACCTCTTTGGAGGGTCCCTGCATTTTGCGTAATATTCATTTTTTTTATGTAAAAAACACTCATTTGGAAGCCCCCTCAAGTGGGGGCCCGGGGAGATTTTCAAATTCTCCCCCCTCCTCCCTCACCCTAGCTACGCCACTAGTATGTACACACTATTAGGATTAAACTGTATAGTATACATGTGGCAAAATATGTAGGTCGTAGCCAAGGGAACTCAAAGGCAAGCCTTATTAGTATTAATCAAGCCAAATTCTATAATAAATAAAATATTCGTGAAAGATTAAAGTCTAACAAGATTAAAGATTTAACTGTATTATACTAAAACTCGATATCTATTAAAATGTGACAGTATTTAACTCTTCGACAATTAAGCTCTCTATCCGTTTGTTGCCACACACAAAAAAAAGTCTTTGTTTGCTAATATTGTCCTTATATATAGATCTATTAATGTATACAATAAGTTATAAGTATCACCAAACAAAAATGCTCAATGTTACTATAAATTTCTATCTGTAGGTTAGAGACGGTTTGAAAGTATAAAAAAGGGGGGGGGGGGAGAGGAGGGGAGTAAAAATAGAAAGGCTGTGTGTTCAACAACAGCTGGACATTTTGATTAGTAGACTGCCCTTTGGCTACTTCATAACACGACCTTCTTTCCGGACAAACTACCCTCTAGTGGCCGAGAAAAACATGAAACTGACCGCTGTCCAGACCGATGATGATGTTACAATCACCGTGTTCTTTCTGTTACATGGTGCTCGTGGGAGAGATCCTCCCCCCCCCCTTTACCCCTGGCTGTCAGCAGCCCCTCCGCTGACCATTGGCCGCCATCAGCTCACGTTCCAGGCTTGCGTTTTGACACTTCTAATTTTGGCACGTGCAGATAATTAGCACTACAGCCGTTAGGACTTTTTTTTTCTTTTCTTTCTTTCTCTTTTTTCTCTTAATAAGCTGACCTCGACCATCCAGCCTCACCCCATCTCCAAGTCTCTTATCACTTTCTCTTGACATACAAGCCCATACTAACACAGGCAACATGGGTTACTACATATGTGACGTCACACGCAACAACATATGTGACCTCATACATGACCTCATACATGACCTCATACATGACCTCATACATGACCTCATACATGCCCGAATGCATATCAGATGCATGACCTCATAATGACCTAATACATGACAAGATAGATGCACATACACTTGACCACATACATGACCTCATACATGACCAGATAGATGTCCATACACATGACCACATACATGACCTCATACATGACAAGATAGATGTCCACACACATGAGCAGATATAGCAAAATATACATAACCACAGGCATGACGTCACACACAGCCACATACATGACCTCATACATAGACACATATACTAACAAATGTTTGAGTAAAAACTCTTGATTTAGTTATAAGCCTATTCCATTGGGTTTCTTCACAGATAGAACGACTATGGTTCATCTGTAGAACACTTTTCATGTGTCAATGGAGCCCTGATCTCGACAGGCAAACTCATACAAATGTATTACCCTTGGTTAGGCCAACAATAGAATATGCATCCTCTGTTTGGGACCCCCCTCAACTCAAGAAAACATTAAGAAACTGGAACAGACACAGTGAGATTCATAACAAACGAATATTCACATTTGACATTTGAGTAACACCTTTAGTAAATTCACTAAATTCAGAAAGCCTTCAGGATAGAAGACTTAAAAGTAAAGTAGCAATTATACATAAGACACTGAACCATAATCTTCACATACCAAAACAAAACCTAATAAAATACTCAGAAAGACACAAAGATAAAGGCACATTCCTAGGATAAATATATACAAATGCTCCTTCTTCCCTAGCGCTATTAGAGCATGGAATGGGTTGCCTGAGCTAGCCAGAAAAACCAGTGACTTTAGACCAAAGCTTTCTTTGTCACAATTTCTTTCCACATTGTGCACTGGCGAATTTTCTATACATACAGGTATAACATGTACATACAGGTATAACATGTGCCTACAGGTATAACATGTACCTACAGGTATAACATGTACATACAGGTATAACATAAGCCTACAGGTATATGTGATGATACAGGTATAACATGTACCTACAGGTATAACATGTACCTACAGGGATAACATGTGCCTACAGGTATAACATAAGCCTACAGGTATATGTGATGATAAGAATTATATAAATTTAGGTATAAACATATTCATGAGATGATCCATAGTCGTTTCTAGACTGAAGAAAGGCCATATATATTCGTTTAGCTAAAACTACTGACTGATTTCGCAAACACTTTTCCAAACGCAATTCTAAGCTGTGTCTCGTTTATTGTTGTTTATTGTTGTCTATATGAGGGGAGTACTGGGGAATGAAAAGGGAGCGGGTATCAGGAAAGAAGTTGTCCTCAGACAGGTCATAGGTTCGCGAATACTGCGGGAGGGTAGGAAGCTACTTAGCAATATGGTAGAAGAAGCAATGGAACTTATTGTAAAAAAAATGTTTTACATGTTTCGGATGTTGAAGATAGTTTACTTCCTAGTCCAAACCTCCCGCAGGACGACGGGGGGATGTGAGCGGGCAGGATTTGAACCCTCGACCGTCGATAAATCCGAACGACAGTCCAGCGCGCAAAACGCACGACCAGGCAGCCATCCAATACTTATTGAATAGTACTAGGGCCTTCTTGGTCCTTGCTATTATCTGCTTCTATGATGTATATTTAACACTACGAGATTCGTGTATATAGAAATGTGATTGGAAAAGATTTGAAACCTAAAAGTGCTTGGCCTAATACAAGACAGATACATTTTCTAAACAAACTCTTTTTTAAAAAAGAGGGGCAGTAATCGAGATTTATCTTGTGTGCAAAACAGAAAAACAATTTCTTTCCAGAAATAAATCAAATAAATTACTCCCCCTAGCCCGATTTGTTATATTTACAAATTCAAAAAGTAAATCACCCATTCTATAACCCTAATCTCAGAATCTCCACTCTTCAAACACAAGATAAAAAAATGGAAAAAGAAATGGAAAGCTAAAACTTGTGTTACAATAAAAATGATAGAAAAACTCTAAGGAGTGTAAAATTATTTCTTGCCCTATTATTGTGATTGGGGCCCTGGACATCACGTGGGGGAGTAAAGGGTCGCTAAAAGCTCCGAGTTTAAGATCAAGGCGACACGAATGTATCTTGTTGCAAAGTCTGCGATCTCTGATTGGTTTCTTCCTTTAGCTCGCGAGACAATATTGCCAACAATTTGTGATTTAGCAGGGGCCTGTGACAGGAAGTTACAAATCTTAGTTTCTGGACGCCAGGAGTTGTCAACAATTCCAATGCCGACAGAGAAAGAGGGGGAAGATGGACAAAAAAAAAAGAGGAGGGGGAACCAATTGGACAAAATGAGGTCATTCCAACTCCTTCGTCCAGTTTATTTGTCCATTTATTTCAGCTTTTTTTTTTTCCTTTTCTGGAGGACTCAATGATCCCCAGCTCTTAAGACATGTGTGCTTATCTTAGAGCTTGAAGTAATTTTCTTTCTTGGGGGTCCTCGTATGGCAGACTGAGACCCACTAAATACACTTTGTATTTATTGACCAGAGACTTGGTCTACACATTGAAGACGGGACCAGCCTATCCTTCTTTCCCCCTTCCCGTCCACAAAAAAAAACTGAAATATCTTGTGCATAAATGTTTAACAAATGTTTAAACACAAATAACTAAATCTGATCGTAAATGTTTACCAAATGTGTACCTAAATTTTGACTAAAAGTATACGTAAATGTTTACCAAATGTTTACGTAAATGATGACTAAATGTGTACCTAAATGATGACTAAATGTGTACCTAAATGATGACTAAATGTGTATCTTAATGTTTAATAAATGTGTAGTTAAATGATGACCAAATGTGTGCCTAAATGATGACTAAATGTGTACCTAAATGATGACTCAATGTGTACCTAAATGATGACTAAATGTGTACCTAAATGATGACTAAATGTGTACCTTAATGTTTAACAAATGTGTACCTAAATGATGACTAAATGTGTACCTAAATGATGACTAAATGTGTACATAAATGATGACTAAATGTGTACCTAAATGATAACTAAATGTGTACGTAAATGCGAACTAAATGTGTACCTAAATGATGACTAATGGTGTACGTAATTGTTGGTTAAATGTGTAGGTAAAAGGTAAACAAATGTTTAAGTAAATGTTGACTAATTATTGATAACATGTTTACGTGTATGCTAACAATAAAACATTTCAAATACGATGCCTCTATTCAACTTTTATCTTCCTGGAAACTTGTGGGAAAACATAGACACGGACATTACAAACAGCTCAAACCATTTCCCTATAAATTTGACAGTCCCTGGGAACAGAATCACAATCTCGTTGGCCACACTGGGAAACTTCTAGTTTGTTCCGTTGTTAATTTTCAAAGCATTAAAAGAAATTTAAATTTGGCTACAGAACGGGAGAGTACTTATCTTGAACGGACTATTGGCCTAAGTCTTTGGGAATTTCCGCATTCTTTCAAGAGTTGAATCAATTAATGTTCAGGGAAATTTCGCGCTTCGTCTTCCAAGTCTAGATCTAAAAGGCTTATCATTGGACGATTATAAAGTCTAGTATATCAGAAAGACACAAAGATAAAGGCACATTGATCGTCCCATATGCTAGGACAAAATTTGTACAAATGCTCCTTCTTCTCTAGTGCTATTAGGGCATGGAATGGGTTGCCTGAGCCAGCCAGGAAAACTAGTGACTTGGCAGAATTTAAGTCATTGATTAATATGCATGACTGAATGCATGACGCGTAGGACGTAATGATCATCTTTTTTGAAGTAACGTCTGTATTATATAAGATAAGAAAGATCTATTCATTCAACCAGGATTCTTTCTCGGGGAAGGAAGGGGTTAAAAAAATTTATTTTTCATAATCTAACATTCATTAGTTATTTAGAAAAAAATAGTCGCTCTACTTGCTGTATATGGTTACTATTTCTGTTAAAAACAAACTAATTTAAATGTTTGTCTTGTTTTTATCACAAATCTTGACACTGGTACAAGGCTTTATGTTTATTTTAATATTGTTGTAACCCTGCCTTGCACCAGTGCTCTAGATGCGCACTAGCGCACTAGTGAACGTAAACTGGAAGACACTAGGAGAGAGAGAATAACAGTGCACCAGGGATTGTGAAGAGTCTGAATGTTTGTGCTGCCTGAAGGTTGTAGAAGGGACCTGGAGCGAAGCGGGGAAGGCTGTCGTTGGTCCACATTCGGGTTGCTGTCTAAAGGACTGGTCAATTAGTAGCAAGACTCTGCGGAAGCTGGAGGATGTTATATGTTTGTGCTAGTAAATAAATACCTGTCTTTATTTCCTGTTAAACTGTGTTGAGTTGTCTGCCTTTAAGTTGAGTGCCTACCCAAGAGTTACAACAATATATGAGATCACACTTATTTGATTAGATATAGAATCATTAAAGAATGCATGCTCTTTTTATATAAGACAAATTAAAGTTTATAAAATCAATCATTTATTTTATTTAATGAGGTCAAAGCAACGGTGGTACCTACTACGTGCGCATGCGTAGCGTGAAAGTGGAATGGTGCGCATGCGTGTTGAAAGATGGCAGATGGAAATCCAATATGGAGGAATATAAGCAAAATAGTGTTTCCAGTTTCCAGGACTCGAAGCCTTATTGTATTAAATTTAGATTAAATTATTTATAAAACTATGATTTTGACGTTTGGTATTAATGTATGGCTGATTGAGTCTCATCACGTAACAGTATCGTCCATTAGGAGAGAAAGAGTTAATAGAATCACTTTGATAACCGCCTTCAATTCAAGGCTGCCTTAACTAACTGTTTGGTTCATGTATTAAAACAAAACATGTATATTACTAAAATCTAATATATATATATATATATATATATATATATATATATATATATATATATATATATATATATATATATATATATATATATAACCAATGAGTAAGTGCTACGAAGAGCAGTGTGCCAGGACATCCGCTCTGTTATCAGCAGAAGACGGCTTAGCTGGCTTGGCCACGTTCGTAGAATGTCAGTAGGTCGACTTCCACAGGACATCCTGTATGGCGATCTAATAGAAGGCAGGAGAGCCGCTGGTCGCCCACTTTTACGGTATACGGATGTATGCAAACGCGACATGAAGCTCTTCAAAATCGACACTGGCAGCTGGGGAAAAGTGGCACTGGATAGATCCACATGGAGAGAGAGCATGAAGGAAGGGTCTCGGATTGCAGATGTCATACACAACAGACGCAGAAAGAAGGGTGAAAATGCAACGGCGCCTGGTGATCACATATGCCCAACCTGCGATTGCAGCTGTGTATCAAGGATTGGCCTCTTGAAGTTGCAAAGGGAAAAGTTCGTCTCTCGAGACGTAAAATGCCACAGAATATATATATATATTAAAACATATGTAATAATATATGCTAATTATGTACATATGCGTAAGAATATGAAAACGTCTATAAAATTATATATTAAATGTAAGAATATTAAACAATACATAGATATACATGTAATCATATTAAACAATAAAATGGTTGAACATCGCTAAGTGGCCAGGGCACTTAAAAAAAGGTGCAAGGGGGCAAACACCGGCTCTCGAAGAAGAGGGCGTATGTCATGTTAAAGGCCAAGAGAACGAGAGAGGATCAAATGGTGAGGAAGAGGGGGGCGCCAAGTAGCCATTGACAAGTTGGGGAGCCGAACATTCAGACGTCATCAATCGTCTACAAGGGCCATGTCATGCCCGCGTAACGCCCTGTCCCCCAGTGATCTCCAATTCATCCCCAGCGCGAGCCTTTAATGGTCGGGTGATGCCCTCAGTCATAAATCCAAAGCGAGTCCAGCGAGCATCTAGAACTTTCTCAAGAGAAGAAAATTATAAGATGGACGTCTGTATCTAGGGTAGGGGGTTGGGGGGGGGGGTAGAAATGATCGAAGAGAGAAGGGCGCACGAGGAAAAAGAAGGGCGCTGAAAGAGTGACCATTTAACGGAGTAATATTTGATGAAATGAGGAGAGGGTGTGTCCCAAGAAACAATGACCAGCAAGATTAAAAGAGGGGAAGACATTTTGGCTTTTGACCTTGACCTCATCAGCAACGATTGTATCATGTCGAACAAGTGGCTCGCTTCTTAGAACTACGTATAGCGATGTCTTACACGAGTCGTCTTTTATAGATACATATATCCATGGGCTATGCGAGCTACATATAGTGGTGTGTTATGCCACTAGACTTTTATAGCTACATATAGTGGTGTGTTATGCCACTAGACTTTTAGAGCTACATATAGTGGTGTACTATGCCACTAGACTTTTAGAGCTACATATAGTGATGTTTTATGCCAGTAGACTTTTAGAGCTACATATAGTGGTGTGTTATGCCAGTAGAATTTAGAGCTACATATAGTGGTGTATTATGCCTCTAGGCTTTTATAGTTTCAAAAAGTGATGTGTTATGTCTCTAGACTTTTATAGCTACATATAGTGATGTGTTACGCCAGTAGACTTTTAGAGCTACATATAGTGATGTGTTATGTCAGTAGACTTTAGAGCTACATATAGTGATGTGATATGCCAGTAGACTTAGAGCTACATATAGTTATGTGTTATGTCAGTAGACTTTTATAGCTACATATAGTGATGTGTTATGTCAGTAGACTTTTATAGCTACATATAGTGATGTGTTATGTCAGTAGACTTTAAGAGCTACATATAGTGGTGTGTTATGCCTCTAGACTTTTATTGTTACATATAGTGATGTGTTATGTCAGTAGACTTTTATAGCTACATATAGTGATGTGTTATGTCAGTAGACTTTTATAGCTACATATAGTGATGTGTTATGTCAGTAGACTTTTATAGCTACATATAGTGATGTGTTATGTCAGTAGACTTTAAGAGCTACATATAGTGGTGTGTTATGTCAGTAGACTTTTATAGCTACATATAGTGATGTGTTATGTCAGTAGACTTTAAGAGCTACATATAGTGGTGTGTTATGCCAGTAGACTTTTAGAGCTACATATAGTGATGTGTTATGTCAGTAGACTTTAGAGCTACATATAGTGATGTGATATGCCAGTAGACTTAGAGCTACATATAGTTATGTGTTATGTCAGTAGACTTTTATAGCTACATATAGTGATGTGTTATGTCAGTAGACTTTTATAGCTACATATAGTGATGTGTTATGTCAGTAGACTTTAAGAGCTACATATAGTGGTGTGTTATGCCTCTAGACTTTTATTGTTACATATAGTGATGTGTTATGTCAGTAGACTTTTATAGCTACATATAGTGATGTGTTATGTCAGTAGACTTTTATAGCTACATATAGTGATGTGTTATGTCAGTAGACTTTTATAGCTACATATAGTGATGTGTTATGTCAGTAGACTTTAAGAGCTACATATAGTGGTGTGTTATGTCAGTAGACTTTTATAGCTACATATAGTGATGTGTTTTGCCAGTAGACTTTTATAGCTACATATAGTGATGTGTTATGTCTATAGACTTATATAGCTACATATAGTGGTGTGTTATGCCTCTAGACTTTAATAGCTTCATGTGATGTGTTATGCCTCTAGACTTTTAGAGCTACATATAGTGATGTGTTATGTCTATAGACCTATATAGCTACATATAGTGGTGTGTTATGCCTATAGACTTTTAAAGCTACATATGTGGTGTGTTATGCCTCTAGACTTATATAGCTACATATGTGGTGTGTTATGCCTCTAGACTTTTATAGCTACATATGTGATGTGTTATGCCTCTAGACTTTTACAGCTACATATGTGGTGTGTTATGCCTCTAGACTTTTATAGCTACATATAGTGGTGTGTTATGCCTATAGACTTTTAAAGCTACATATGTGGTGTGTTATGCCTCTAGACTTATATAGCTACATATGTGATGTGTTATGCCTCTAGACTTTTAAAGCTTCATGTGATGTGTTATGCCTCTAGACTTTTAAAGCTACATATAGTGGTGTATTATGCCTCTAGACTTTTATAGCTACATATGTGATGTGTTATGCCTCTAGACTTTTAAAGCTACATATGTGGTGTGTTATGCCTTTAGACTTATATAGCTACATATGTGGTGTGTTATGCCTCTAGACTTATATAGCTACATATGTGATGTGTTATGCCTCTAGACTTTTATAGCTACATATGTGGTGTGTTATGCCTCTAGACTTTTATAGCTACATGTGATGTGTTATGCCTCTAGACTTATATAGCTACATATGTGATGTGTTATGCCTCTAGACTTTTAAAGCTACATATGTGGTGTGTTATGCCTTTAGACTTATATAGCTACATATGTGGTGTGTTATGCCTCTAGACTTATATAGCTACATATGTGATGTGTTATGCCTCTAGACTTTTATAGCTACATATGTGATGTGTTATGCCTCTAGACTTTTAAAGCTACATATGTGGTGTGTTATGCCTCTAGACTTTTATAGCTACATGTGATGTGTTATGCCTCTAGACTTATATAGCTACATATGTGGTGTGTTATGCCTCTAGACTTATATAGCTACATATGTCGTGTGTTATGCCTCTAGACTTTTATAGCTACATATAGTGGTGTGTTATGCGAGTAGTGACACTTAAAATCCTGCAAACTTCCTTATATATATATATATATATATATATATAGCTACAAAATATAAAATTTAGAAAGCTATATTTCCATGATAGTACTATCGACCTCGTAAATGTATAGCTCGATTTCATATCTTAACTACTGACATTAAAAAAACAAACAAACTCAAAAGTATAAGAACAACAAAATTTCACAAAAGTTTAAGAGATAAACGGATCCCGGGTTCGAATCCTGATGAAGATCGGGATTTTTAATTTCGGGATCTTCGAACGCCCTTTGGCGAGACCAATAGTTATAAGAGCCCTGATTACTGGCCTGCGACGTCACAATCTGTGGGCAGTTTAGACCAATAGCTCGTTGCCTCGCCTCAGGTCTGTATGACGTGGCAACGAGCTACTGGTCTAAACCGCCACAGGTTGTGACGTTCAGGTCAGTGTTGAGGCCTTCTATAGCAAATTTTACGCCACCCAGCTCTAATGAGTACCTGACATTAGTTTGGGAAAAGTAAAGGCGGTTGGCCGTTGTGCTGGCCACATGACACCCTCGTTTACCGTAGACCACAGAAAGAGATGATCATTACATCATATGCCTTTTAAATCACAAGGTCTAAAAGCGGAACTTTACTTTTTAAAAGTTAACGGAGACGAATCAATTGTTAACTCTTTCTCTCCGTAATTATTTACCACATTCTGGTGGAATCAACGCTGGTATCGTCAGTTCGGAGATAAAGAGTTAAGAGATCTCTTTATTGGAGCAATAATGTGTACTATACTAATGACTTATTAAGCTGTAAGCCATCAACTCTTTTATCGATTGTAAACTTTAACCCTTGAACTTCACTGAACTTGAAATTTGAATTTCAACTAAAAGCTTTTCTTAATGTAAGACAATGGGTCAAAGGCTGAGTCACTATGAGACTAATATAAATCTATCATTAAGCATGTTAATTGTATGGCTCCCTTTTAGTTCTCGAAAGGCAATGGATGCGCCCAGATGAGTCACTGGTTTTGGTTTAGTCATGTATGCAGTAGAAATAACATATCTAAGATTGTAATAGACCCACTAAAACAACACGAGCTTCAATAAATTTAAATAAATTTATTAGTCTCTATTTATGTTCTTTACTCCAGCCACTTGTTCTCTAAAACTGACTTCCTTTTACACACAGTCCCAGACACCCTGCTGTTCACTCAACCATGTACACTCAAGGTCCACTGGTCATTTCATACACAGGCACACACACACTGCACAACCAGCCACGCAAAACACATTACTGTCACATAAGACGAATAATGGGTGACTGCCTGGTAGTGGGATTAGCGCTTTACACACTGTCGTCTCGAAGGTCATGGATTCGAACCGTCATTCTCAGCCGTCCTGCGGCTGTGTTAGGATGTATTAATCATCAGTTCTCAAGGCTCATTCGAAACGTGTAAAAAAAAAAACATCGTGTAGATCTACAACAATGGTATTTGTCTAAGCGGACCAATAAATGTATGCGAGCTCCATTCAAAGTGTTTTGGAATTTCAATCCAAGAGTTGATGCTCGGATCTTCCGTCTATCTAATTCCCCCCCCCCCTCCCTTTTTTTTTTACATCCCCAGTTGTTGGATGACAATCCCAGCTAATTTCTATCATTGAGTGTTACAACTGGGCTGAGCCGGAAGCTGAAGGGGGGACGAGACTGACGGATGGAATTGTGGGAGCTGGAGCTATTTAGCGATTCAATTCGCCCCCCCCCCCTCTCCTCTACCACCCCCCTCTCCTCTACCACCCCCCTCTCCTCTACCACCCCCCTCTCCTCTACCACCCCTCCCCCCTCCTCAATTTTTAGTGTAACTCATTCTTTAAAGCATTGTTTAAACACTATTACTTTAAGAGTCGAAAGGGTGTGTGTGTGTGTGTGCGTGTGTGTGGTGGTGGGGGTGGGGGGGGGAGTAATGGCGCGAGGTGTTCTTGTTTAGACTCCTTTTTTTTTTTTCTTACACAGGAACTCTTTAACATAGAGGAGAGGGGGTGAGCAGTATGAAGCCCCCCACCCCCTTCCCCTTCCCAATCCTCTCCAGCAATGAATTTGATCCGAAATGATGTTATTGACACGAAGAGGACGATTGCAGGTTCTTGCCGAAGGAAGCGGTCAGGATTAGCTAGCCAGACTGGACAATCATGGGGGGGGGATGTTATAACTGTGTGTGTGTGTGTGTGTGTGGTAAACAAAACAGTGAAAGATGTGTGGTTCTGACTGTACGTAGGTGTATAAGTTAGCCCATGAAGGTATGCATGCGTACAGGGGCGTAGCTTGGGTGGGGGAGAAGTTAAAATCCGCCCGAACCTCCACTTGATTTGGGCCCCAAGGACTGTTTTTATTTTTTACATTAAATATTAAATGATAAGCAAAATGCCGAGGCCCCCAAGGAGGTCACGCAACCCCCCCCCGGGTCCCCCAAATGATAGCTAATTCCTATCTACGCCACTGCATGTATAGACGAAAGGTTAATAAGGTACACACGTTCGTAATTTTTAATAAAATCTCTTTTGATGATTTGAATTTCAGAAGATCTAATATAGATTTTCATTCTCACCGTGATACACATTCAGTTCACACTTCATAAAATATACATATTTTTTTAAAGATATTTTTTTGGTATAGCTCAACATATAAAATAATAAATCAATAAAAATAAAAAATAAAATATATTTTTTTAAAATACAAAAAAATGAAATAATAATAAATAATTTAAAAACAAACGCCAAAAGCTTGAATTATTTTTTTTTACAATTTCATATTTTCATGCCGACAGAGCCGACCTTAGGCATAGGCAAACTAGGCAGTCGCCTAAGGCCTTCAAGTGGTGGGGCCTTGCAAAGGACTACAAATTTCCTTTTTATAACCAAACTTGGATCTAATCTCAAACATAACAAAGCTTTCTTGTTCTGCCTGCTAAACTAGCTCTAAGTTTTTTTAGAAGTTTAGATTTACTTGCTTGATCGACTAATCACCTTATTATGAAAATATCGGAGTCTAGTGCATCATAAAGCAAAGGAAAAGCGGTATGCTTTTAGAATCGGCTATTTAGCAAGGATATATAAGATAAGATAAGATAAGATAAGATAAAGTCATGAAGAATGTCATGGAAGTTTCAAGTTCAAGCGATGCAGAGGAAAGTCAATGTTGTGTATTAATGTTTCTTGTTGTGTGTTGTGAACTGATCTTTACTGGTGTGTCCAAATGTCTTGGTGTCCAGGTCAGCTTGTGTGTGTGTACTGTGTTATTATGAACTGTTTTCTCATTCTTGTGTAATAAAGTCCTTCAAAGAGCGGGTCTGCAAAGCATCCATACAATCCCAGTTGCGATGGGTAGGACAAGTCTGCAGAATGGAAGACCACCGCATCCCTAAACGACTCTTTTATGGTCAACTAAGCGAAGGAAAGCGCTCGCAAGGTGGTCAAAGAAAGCACTTCAGGGACACGCTCAAAGCTTCTCTGAAGGCGTTCAGCATAGACCCAGCCACCTGGGAGACATAGGCACATGACAGAGCATCATGGCGTCGCGCTGTGAAAACTGGCGCACAGGTTGCTGAGGAAAAGAGAACAACGCTGGAAGAAGAACAACGCCAGAGAAGAAAAGCAAGGCCCACGACACTAGCTCCAGTTGGAATAACCTGCCCAGTGTGCAACGTACATTCCGGGCTCACATAGGTCTCACCAGCCACATGAGGAGGCATAAAACCCCAGAGCAAAGCCCTCAGCCCCCTGGATGACAATGTGGTCATCATCGAACCACAATGGACGAACTAAAATAAAGTCTAGGATAGAGACATGCTTTCACATTGTTTTATAAGGTCTCTAGTCGGCATATCGGCTTCGATTTGGAAAGATATATGCTTATGATAGTCTTCAATTAAATAAATAAATTATAGCTTTTTTATAACGCTGCTTTCATGCTTATACCATGCTCAGCGCACTATGGTCCAATCTCATTTCTCGATCAGGGGTTATCTGGGAGAAGCTTTTCCGTGCGGCCTTTAGGCTCTCAGTAAAGGAACTAAACAATAAAGAACGTGCTGAAAACATATTAATTGATATTGATAAAAACACAGATATGTTTGAAATAAATTGCGTAACTTTTTTGTTGTTCATTTTTAACTGTCATTTGGGGGTCAACAATTTCACTTCGCATAGGGCCTCCTATTACTTAAGTCCGGCCCTGAGATAAAATTTCATACATAAACTCGTGCTGCGTAACATATATTTATTTAAACTTACGGAAACATCACGCCTTTAATCTTTATATCTTGTTTTCTTTTATTCAGTTTGTTTAGATATTATTTAAAGATCTAGTATCATCGCTCAACTTGCACATCCTAATAACGCGAATGGTGTGGGTTCAAACCTCAACCTGATCATCGTTTTTTCTATTAATTTTTTTAATGATTAATAAGATGACGATGTTTAGTTTACTATATTATATAAGCTGTAACGGATGCGTGTGTAATCAGATGTACTTGAAGTATTTCTAGCTATTTTAATAATACTATATGCGTGCGTACCTTGTAGGATGTTACAGGTTGCGAGCCCACAAGACATGAACATCACGTTACAAAGAATGAACGGGTACCAACAGGTTCGAAGGCTCAAGAACCAAGTTGACTCAAGATGAAAACTATAAACAATCTTTAATACAGAATGGGCCACAGTCTAGTCCGTCACTAATACTTTGTTAACTCCACGAGAGTCTTGCAGAAAATGAACTTAGAAGTCTATCCTAATCTCTAACCCCAAAGTCTAGTCTGTCACTATAAAATGTACGTTCACTGTCGGTCAAATCTAGCGCATAACTAAAATAACTAAACTAGGTATCTAACAAAGCATAAAGTAGAAGTTGATTTTAAACTATATTGTTGACCGATGTATTAGGGATCAAATATGGACAACTTTTACCAGCTTACTTATTATGCAAATGTTGCTTTCGGGAACAAAAACATCAACATTGATTTAATTTGCTATTAATGAAAAATTGCTTGGATCGCAAGGTGAACCTTGACATGGTGTGTGTGTGTGTGTGTGTGTGTGTGTTTCTATGGTGACGGTGGAAAGAGGTTAGTTATGCAGTGTATATGATGCAAGTTAAGTTGCATTGTAGTCAGCGGGCTTAGGCAGGACAGATAACTCCAGAACGCCAGAGTGAAAAGACGTGTTTTTGTAGTGAATTAGATTTTGTTTAGAACACTATTTTTTATTATTACTAAAGTCTACTGCATTGATTTCATTTTATCTGAAGTTGATTTTTGTCTATACTGTATTAAACGTTATAAAAATATTATTCACAAAGAAGTTATTCAAATTTATTCAAGTTTTTTCAAGTTTTATAAGTTAAGATATAATAGCGGTTTAGTTGTCTACCAGCAGTCGGGTAACATCCTATTACTACCGTCCACAGTGGATCTAATATCGGAAAACCAATTTTCTGGTAAACCACTTGTGCAGTGAATCGTTTGTATGGTATGTATTTATAAATATATATATAGTTCGTCCATCGTGGTTCGATGATGACCACTTAGTCATCCAGGGGGGCTGAGAACTTTGCACTGGGGTTTTATGCCTCCTCATGTGGCTGGTGAGACCTATGTGAGCCCGGAATGTTCGGCTGCACACTGGGCAGGTTATTCCAGCTGGAGCTAGTGTCATTGGCCTTGCTTTTCTTCTCTGGCGTTTTTCTTCTGCCAGCGTTGTTCTCTTTTCCTCAGCAACCTGATTTTTTACTGAAAATTGCTGATGTTTCCTTAGCAACGCTTATATGGTAAACTAAATGTCGTAAACAAATAGTAGTTGAATAAGTAGTCATGGAAACCTTGCACAACAACATAAAAACATACATACATACACACATACATACATACATGTGTACAAATATAAATTATACATGTAACACCATCAGTAAAATCACTAAACTTAGAGACACTTCAAGACAGAAGAATAAAAAGTAAAGTAGCTAGATCTAGATCTATAATACATAAAACACTGAAGTATACTTTGCTAATAAAATAACAAAACCTAAGGAAATACTCAGACATAAAGATAGACGCACATTTCTTATTCCATACTCTTGATCAAATTCGAGCGCTCCTTCTTCCTTAGTGCCATTAGAGAATGAAATGGGTTGCCTGAATCAGCCAGGAAAACCAACGACTTAGCAGAGATCAAGTCATTGATTAACATGCATGATAGATTGACACATGAAATGCGTGGGACGTAATTTTCTTCTTTCTTGAAGATACATACACATACGTAATTATTTATAATTAATAAACGCCATGGAATTGGAATTTGTAAATGTCTTTTTTTACAACTAATTTGTGACATTTTCACGACAATACACGCAAAAAAAACATAACGCGTTATTTAAAAGTAAAGAAAGAAAAAATTAATCATGTTTTGACACGAAGACCCTCGCGGCAGGCTCATGTTTCGGAACTCACCGCGTGGTAAACTTAATGTGCTCTGACTTCTTTTAGGGGCGTCGTCGGCCCTCGTTACGCGAGACACGGGAAGTCGAAGGGGAGGCACTGGGTGTCGTGGGGCGTTAATTAGGGTGGCTCCCCCTGTCGGCAGGAGGATAATTGCTGCGCGAAAGGGAGCTAACCGCAAAGGCGTTACCGGATGTAGGTCTTAAGATTAGAGTCTGCGCCACCCCATTTAGCAAGCATGTAATTAGGGACTTAAAAAAAAAAAATTCGGTAATTTCTGTCCCAAATGTAATCTAAGTTCAATGAGATGATCTCAGCAGACGTCAAACGGTTTTTGGCACGAAAATTGCCGCCTTCTGGTATGTTGAAGTTTTGTGTCACCAAGAACAGATGACAAAAGTCATTCAGAATTGGAAAATGTGATTGGTCGTTGGTAAGCAGACGTGAAGCTTGTGATTGGATTCAAGCAAACACCAGAATTGGGGAGCAGACGAAGAAGTCAAATGCCCATTTTGAAAACTATCAAAAAGTCAAACAAAGCATTAGGGTTTATTAAACGAAATTTCTATAAATCAAATAAGAACATAAAACTAAAATGTTATTTAACCTTGGTTAGGCATATAATAGAATATGCATCCTCTGTTTGGGACCCCTCAACTCAAGAAAACATTAAGAAACTGGAACAGACAAAAAATAGAGCAGTGAGATTCATAACAAACGAATATTCACATTTGACTAGAGTAACACCTGTAGTAAAATCACTAAATTTAGAAAGCCTTCAGGAGAGAAGACTCAAAATTAAAGTAACAATTATACATAAAACAAAGAACCGTAATCTTCAAATATAAAAAAAAATCTAATAAAATACTCAGAAAGACACAAAGATAAAGGTACATTCCTCATCCCCATATGCTAGGACAAATTTGTACAAATGCTCCTTCTTCCCTAGTGCTATTAGAGCATGGAATGGGTTGCCTGAGCTAGCCAAGAAAACCAGTGACTTGGAATTTTTGATATAATATGTGTTTTGATTTACAGATAATGAATATATGATTCTTTTTTTTCTTTGCAATAATAACATAGTAATTGATGTTTTTCCGACCTAATTTTCCTGCGCATCCAAAACAGTCAGACTTTCACCGGGTTTCTATGTGTTTTAATCTATTGACTTATTGTATAACAGGAGACCATACAGCAAAGTTTACATTCTCGTAAAAGAAATATATCTTGGTCTATGCAGTTAGATCTAGGATCTTGTAAGCAAAGAAAAAATGCGTATTAAAAGTAGATTTACACGCTTGACTAACCACGGCTGTGTGTATTTTCTCGTCTGACCACAACACAACACACAACAAACACTATCGCTTGGTTGTCTTGTCATGACCGACTACACGTAGTCTCGACTAGCCTTACACTGACCAGTTTGTTCGAATCAGTCAGACACACGATCTATTTACTTCTTGGGATAGGGAGAGGCTTAGATGAAAATGTTACTCTCTTTGTCGAGTTGATTATCCTAATGCTTTTAGATCTATCTATACATATATATAACTGTATCATAGCTCTGGACTAGGCCGTCACTAAGCCTAACAGCCTAACAGCTACTATTAGAATGAAGCGATACGATTGGTCAAATCTAGTTTCTCTTTCAGTATTGTTGAGGGAAGTGACGTATGAAATAACTTAAAACAAAATCTCATAGAACTCCGTTTTTTTTTTTTTTGAGATGTCAAGAATTTACTGACTAATTTATTAAATATAAATGTTTCTAAGCATTTAAATAAAAAATGGTAAAATGTTTACTATTATAACTTTTTTTTACGCAGAATTTAAATAAGTCAATAACTCAAATTTGAAAAACCATCGGAGTTTCCCTTTAAGTCATTGGTTAACATGCATGACTAGATGCATGATGCGTAGGACGTAATCATCTTCTTTTTTGAAGTAACGTCTGTATTATATAAGATAAGAAGTTACTTCGAAGTTAAGCTACTCAACAAGATCAAAAAACTAAATTGTTACCTTTGCATCTCCTGTAACAAACACACACACACACCTAACAAATACACACACCTAACCCTACCAGATTTGAATGAGCATTTTTAACAATGGTATCTCAGGAAAGTCGGGAAACTATCAGAAGACAAGCGCCATCAGCTGCATCATAACTAGCGGCATCGATACCATACAGTCTTCGCTTCTGTCCATTAAGGTGCGAACCCAATGCTACCAAAATGTGTTTGCTGCTTACCCTGACAGATTGTATCTGGCGCTACTCGTTGATTAGAAAACGTGAAAAATAATCAACATGTCAGTGTGTCACTCAATGACCTTCTTTTTTAAGACTTTGTGTTGTGTCTGTTTTTTATTGGAAATAAGTCCATGTAATCATCATCATTGGCCTCCTTCAGTCATAGAACGACTATGGTTCATCTCAGAGCCGAGTCAGAGCACACTTCCTCATGTGGCTGTAAGTGAGATGAAAGCCTGGGCATTGTTTATGGTCGGAACGATATTGCCCACACAGTGCTTCCCCCCTCTCCGCGCAGCTGATGTGACCAAAGGAACGGAATATCCAATACAGTTTGGGATCAGTAGCGCCGCAGGATCTGCCAGGCTGTAGCACGGTGTGCCACAGTCTGCCTAAGGGTCACCAGCTCCTGATTTTTCCTCAGGGTTGTCTCCCGAAGCCTTTCCCGTGTTTGGGTATAGCCGCAGGGCAGCGGAGGTTTGGATTCAGAGTTTTCCTTCTCCTAGGTGGGTAGCCAGCCATGGTTAACAAGCCCCTCCTGCCCGAAGCTTACTGGTTTAGGCGCCAGTGGCTCGCCTTTGCCCCTTCTCCTGTTTGTGGTAACGGTTCCGCCAGGCTCAGTAACTGAGCCACCAGTTGGACTGGTTACAAAAAGAATCAACAAAACATCCATTTTTCCTCTTTCGGAAACGTGAATTTAGTGGCCCCGAATGAAATAAAAAATAAATAAAAAAGAAATATTGAATTTTTTAAAAAATCTGTCCGGCTATGTGTAAATCGACAAATAACAGAAATTCATACATCGCAATGTCCGTAGTAGAGAGTTAGACTAGTAAGAGTACACTAGTTAGACTAGTCCTAGTACTCTACTGTCACAGATTCCTTATTCTATTTATAATAATAACTCGATAGAATTTACCTTAGGTCTCAATACGTCTAGGTGTCCCTGGTTCAGTTCTAGTTAACGAAATAAAACAATGAAACCACTAGATCAAATACATAAACTTTAATCAGCTTTACTGCATATCACACACGCTGGTCTCTCTCTGATCAACCAACACACTTCCGGTCATTCGCACAGATTGTAAAAATAGATTATGCATGCATACACACATTCATCCGTGGCATCTACTATGTTTGATATCTGATCCAAGTTTATTTTTTTTTAAATATTTTTTTCTATAGTTTGTTTAAGGCCCCCAACAAATTCGAGACCCTAGGCGGCTGTCTAGTTTAGCTATGCCTGATGCTGACCGGTTGTAATGAATGTTGGGGCTCTTTTACATTCCCGTCAGCCCAACGGACAAAGTGATTAGGCACCCCAGCGGTCTAATCGTCTATACCAACAACCTTTTCCACCCGGGCGCCATGTAGAGGCTGAAGAGCGAGCCCTAGCAAACGGTTAAATGACTGTCATGTAGGACATGCAACTTCAGTATGACCAACAGATACCTACATGAGATAGCTGTAAAATAATGATAATAATAATATTATTATTTATTATCAATGAGGAAATTTGTCTTACAATTTGAGCATTACACCAAACAAAACATGATAACTAAATAAAACCAAAATATACTTTCACACCAGACTCACTCTTATTTATGTGCTCTGGGCCACTCTTCTCACCATCACCTTGGTGCTCGGATTGAAACTGTCGTTAGGGAAGACGTTTAGGCCAATAGAGACCCTGTTGAGGTGCCAAAGGACCGAGTCCGTTTCACTAGAGGGATAGAAGAAAGCCCCAACAAACAGATCACTATCCACACACCGTTCCTCAAGGGCCAGTTTTATGGCGGACACCTGCAGAACTGATGTGGTACAGAGAAGGAATATGATGGTATTTCCCGATGTGCTTGTCCTTTGGCCTCGTTTCTAATCCCAGCGTCATGGGATACGAGCCATCGGTAATAAGTGTTGTAATAATTTACATTTGCTTGGATTTGCCCAGACAGAAGCTTGTTCAGACAGGCCGTTGGAGTCGAGCTTCCATAGGCCTGGACAATTATTAAGAAGCAGAAGAACTATCTATGTACTAGTTGCAGTTTTTTTACCCTATAGATATCAAACACCAAACATGATATATATTTTCATTAAGAATGTCACATATTCTGTTAAATTCAACTTAAATTCAACTCAAAACGAGACATCGAAATTTCTATTGTCCAATAATAAGATGCCTTGCATTGCCCTGAACTATTCTGTGCTGCAGTTCCCAGCATTTGACTACTTTGTAATTCAAGGCCCACATTTTCAGTTCCTGGAATTAAAATTGACAAAGTTCAATCTCAGAGTATCGTCCCCTTATTTTCTAGAAACTGCGTTTCCTCGACGATCGCGGCAGAAAAAAAAAAAGGTAGAGTGATCCAAGTCTGTTCTAGTTTGTAATCCAATTACATCTCTTTGTCTCTTCAGCTGTATCGTCCCTTCTCCACAACAGTTTGGCATCGAACTGCTTCGATTACTATAATTAGCGTCAAATTACTGGCGCGATTCTTCTTCCAATTATCGTATGCCCGAGTGTTTATTTGTTGGATAAATATTGAATGCATTTCTTTTTCTCTTGTCATCCAAATAAACAACAAAAAATTATTGGCTGTGACCTAAGCGTAGAACCTGTGTAGTCAGAGGTGGGCAATGGGGCGGACAGCTTTCGTACAGTTTAAAAAAAAAAAAAAGCAATTTCTTTGCTCGAATTGTGGACCAATTATATAATGAGGAATGGACAGCGTAAGGGGGCGGGGGGGGGGGGGGTCATTAAATGTACACCATAATGACATCATTAGGAGTGAGTAATTAGAAGACTGAAGGAACACGAAGATGAGAGGCAAGTGATGGAGAGGCAGAGAGGTAGTGAGAGAGAGAGAGAGAGAGAGAGATCGAGAGTGACAGAAAGAGATATAAAGACAGAGATATAGTGTAAGCGAATCACTGAGAGAGAGAGAGAGAGAGAGACCAATAGACAAAGACAGAGAAAAAGAAAGAGAGAGAGAGAGATAGAGATCGATAGAGAGACAGAAAGAGATACCAAGACAGAGAGATATTATCAAATAAACAGAATGTAATCGAAATATTGAGGGAGAGAGAGACAAAGATAAAGACAGAGATAGACAGAGAGATAGAGACACTGAGAAAGAGAGAGACAGAGGCAAATAGACACAGAGAGAGGCAGAGACCAAAAGACAACGAGAGACAGAGAGAGAGCGATAGACAAAGAGAGAGAGAGAGAGGGAGAGAGAGCGATAGACAGAAAGAGATAGAGACAGACAGAGAGAGACAGAGAGAGAGCGATAGACAGAAAGAGATAGAGACAGACAGAGAGAGACAGAGAGAGAGAGACAGAGACATAGAGAGAGACAGGGGGAGAGTGCGATAGACAAAGACATAGAGACAGATAGACACAGAGAGACAGTGATATAGAGAGACAGAGAGAGGAGAGAGAGAGAGAGAATGAGACGAAGCATAAGACTAGATTGAGTGACAGAAAGTGAGAACAAATTATGATAGAAGAAAGAAAATACCGTCACCTTACTTGATCTATTTATTTAAAAGATATTCTTGATTATTCTGTACAATACATATCACCAAATATGATTTTAAAATAAATAAATGATAAAGAATTGTTTAATGGCTGCCATGTCATGTGATCTGCACTTCGAATTGTCGAGATTGGAGTTCAAACTAATACCAATAAGTAAAATAATATTCAAAAACTTGAAACCTGTTTTTAAATAGCACTTTTTAACTAGAATTAAATGTAGATTTTTATAGCAATTGTTGTCAAAGAAATTCATAATTAATTAAAACAAAAAATCCATCTTATCTGATGGTATAAGCAATTAATTACATAATAATTTGTTAACTTGAGTGACCAGTTAAATTTTATCCTTTTATTGTATACACTTGAACAAAAATCTGATGTTAGTTATGAACTATAAATTCATTGAATTTAACTGATAGCTACTAAGCATAAATTTAAAGTTAATGTAGGTTATCACTGCGCTGGGACCTATACACATTTCCGTCAAGACGTGGCGATTTTAGCAGACGTCACGGCGTCTGGAGACCTGTTGTCCTTGGCATTGACGAGAACAAATTTTGGCCATATTATATCTGGACAAAACTTCTGCATGTGTTTATGTAGATTTAAGAATCGATCTTGCTTCTGCCTAACACTCTAATTTACATTGAACTGTTTTGAATATTGGCGAAAAAGGTTTTTGCCCTTCTGCTTATATTGGAATAGACCTGCGAGGTCCACTGAGGAAATCACAAGGTCTTCTGAAATATGAAGAGTAGTAACTACTAGTAACCTACTGGACAGCTCCGTGGTTGATGGTCGTGTTTGCATTGGGAAATTTCAAAATGTGTCGGAAAAAAAGTTTCCTCAAGAACTTGATGAGGACGTTCAGGAACATTGATTCTATTGATTACTATTTATTATTCGTTTTTAGACATGTAAACAAATATAATACTTGACATTCACGCTATATAATACTTGACACTCACGCTATATAATACTTGACACTCACGCTATATAATACTTGACACTCACGCTATATAATACTTGACACTCACGCTAAATAATACTTTACATTCACCCTATATAATACTTAACATTCACCCCATATAATACTTGACATTCACCCCATATAATACTTGACATTCACCATATATAATACTTGACACTCACGCTATATAATACTTGACACTCACGCTATATAATACTTGACATTCACGCTAAATAATACTTTACATTCACCCCATATAATACTTGACATTCACCCTATATAATACTTGACACTCACGCTATATAATACTTGACACTCACGCTATATAATACTTGACATTCACGCTAAATAATACTTTACATTCACCCTATATAATACTTGACATTCACCCCATATAATACTTGACATTCACCCTATATAATACTTGACACTCACGTTATATAATACTTGACACTCACGCTATATAATACTTGACATTCACGCTAAATAATACTTTACATTCACCCTATATAACACTTGACATTCACGCTAAATAATACTTGACATTCACGTTATATAATACTTGACATTCACCCTATATAACACTGGACATTCACGCTGCATAATACTTGACATTCACCCCATATAACACTGGACATTCACCCTATATAATACTTGACATTCACCCCATATAATACTTGACATTCACGCTAAATAATACTTGACACTCACGCTGATTTCGTCAGCTAGTAAACAAACAACTTTCTGCATTATATGTCGCAAAAATATTGTGCTTCAATCCTATATTCTTAACTGAGCTATTCTTGTATGCGCGAACGGGTCTTCCCAGAATTTTTACAGTCCTCAGACAACGCCGCCTGCTATGGCTCAGCCATGTTCGCCGTAAGGAGTACTATCGCATCCCGAAAGTCATTCTCAACAGGTAACTTGCGTCTGGCTCAAGAAAAACTGGTCGCCCCCCCCCCCCACCTCCGTTACGTAGATGTAATAAAACGGGACCTCAAATCAGTGACCATTGATACTGACCATTGGGAAGACACAGCCTTGGACCGCTCTAGTTGGAGAGAGACGGTGACCAAGAAAGCTATGGACAGTGTAAAAACATGGGCCTCACCTCTGGAAGAAAAGCGTGCCATACGAAAAACGGCCGGCTCCTCTACCACGAAAGCGAAAGCCTTAACCTGCGAAAAATGTGGACGGGAGTGTCTCTCGAAAGTATGGCTCCACAGTTACATGAAAAAGTATTCTGCGAGAGGAATCATAGTCGTTCTACGACTGAAGGAAGCCAACAGAATATATATATTGGCTCTGTTGGCCTGTATATTTATATAAATTTTATTTCGAAAAATATGATGATTGATTGATTGATCTTCTTTAAAATTTCAAGTATATGTATTTACATGAAAAAAAAAAAATTATCAACTCATTGGCCACATCGCGAAAACTCTAGATCGACCGTTATATTGGTTTGAAAATGTTTTATTACCGAAAAATTGATTTTGACTAGAATGTTTAATAAATAAAAATTGTCCATTATGACGTCAAAGGGGAAAAAAAACTT
This sequence comes from Biomphalaria glabrata, assembly GCF_947242115.1. NCBI lineage: Eukaryota > Metazoa > Mollusca > Gastropoda > Planorbidae > Biomphalaria > Biomphalaria glabrata. The sequence continues at coordinate 389,676 of NC_074725.1, forward strand.
GACATCGCTTACGTCACTGGCTTACAGCAGTACACTAAGACACTTCTTTGCAAACAATAAAAACTTTTAATGAACCAATAGACTTCATCAAACATTTGCGCACCATCTTATTGTTGGCTCTATTAGACTTGTCAACAAAGTAAAAGCTACTTACACGGCTCTCCACAATTAAAATGTAAACAATTAATAAAACACTTCAAACACAATAATATAATCATACACAGACAAATGTTGTTTTTTTATAGTTCCATAATACATCAATGCGCATATTGCTTGTAAAAAGTCTGTGTATTTATTAAAGTGCAAAAAGAAAGTGTATGAATCGCAATACTTTAATAATGAATTCCCTTTTTATAGTGTAACTTTCATTCTTATAGCATTCACAGAGCGCCATGGTCCAATCCTTTTATAGGAGGGTGTGGGGCCTGGGTACCTAGAAGCAGGTTTCCGTCCTGCCTTAAGGCCAGCGGTTCTCAACCTTTTATGCTCGGCGACCCTTTTTTTACAATCCCTTACTCTGCCGCGACCCCCCCCCACACACACACATTCAGCAAAAGAAGAATAGACAACAACAATCCATATTTTCGATGGTCATAGCGACCCCCTGGCAAATCGTCAATCGACACCCAAGGGGGTCGCGACCCACAGGTTGAGAACCCCTGCTTTAGGCGCTCAGCTAACATTAGCCACGCATCACACGCCGTATTCGGTACTTTGTATGTCAAGAATGATACATACAATATTACATAGAAATATTTTCTTTCAAGAATGATACATACAATATTACATAGAAATATTTTCTTTCAAGAATAATACATACAATATAACTTAGAAATATTTTCTTTATATATATTATATTATTATATATATTCTCTTAATATTTAAAAAAAAAATTATACGTTTAGACACAAGTTATGAATATTCTTGTGTTTGATGGATTTAAAAATGTAAAATGACTTTTATAAGACAGAGAAGTTGTACTGGTTGACTGGTGACCTGGATTTCTCAAAACCCGAGGATCCATATCTTGCGTTGTGGAGATGTTGTGGAGATGTTGTGGAGATAATGTGGAGCTGTTGTGGAGATGTTGTGGAGATAATGTGGAGCTGTTGTGGAGATGTTGTGGAGATAATGTGGAGCTGTTGTGGAGATGTTGTGGAGATAATGTGGAGCTGTTGTGGAGATGTTGTGGAGATAATGTGGAGCTGTTGTGGAGATGTTGTGGAGATGTTGTGGAGATAATGTGGAGCTGTTGTGGAGATGTTGTGGAGATAATGTGGAGCTGTTGGGGAAATGTTGTGGAGATGTTGTGGAGATAATGTGGAGCTGTTGTGGAGATGTTGTGGAGATAATGTGGAGCTGTTGTGGAGATGTTGGGGAGCTGTTGTGTAGATGTTGTGGAGATAATGTGGAGCTGTTGTGGAGATGTTGTGGAGATAATGTGGAGCTGTTGTGGAGATGTTGTGGAGATAATGTGGAGCTGTTGGGGAGATGTTGTGGAGATGTTGTGGAGATAATGTGGAGCTGTTGTGGAGATGTTGTGGAGATAATGTGGAGCTGTTGTGGAGATGTTGTGGAGATAATGTGGAGCTGTTGTGGAGATGTTGTGGAGATAATGTGGAGCTGTTGTGGAGCTGTTGTGGAGATGTTGTGGAGATAATGTGGAGCTGTTGGGGAGATGTTGTGGAGATGTTGTGGAGATAATGTGGAGCTGTTGTGGAGATGTTGTGGAGATAATGTGGAGCTGTTGTGGAGCTGTTGGGGAGATGTTGTGGAGATAATGTGGAGCTGTTGTGGAGATGTTGTGGAGATAATGTGGAGCTGTTGGGGAGATGTTGTGGAGATGTTGTGGAGATAATGTGGAGCTGTTGTGGAGATGTTGTGGAGATAATGTGGAGCTGTTGTAGAGATGTTGTGGAGATAATGTGGAGCTGTTGTGGAGATGTTGTGGAGATAATGTGGAGCTGTTGTGGAGATGTTGTGGAGATAATGTGGAGCTGTTGTGGAGATGTTGTGGAGATGTTGTGGAGATAATGTGGAGCTGTTGAGGAGATGTTGTGGAGATAATGTGGAGCTGTTGGGGAGATGTTGTGGAGATAATGTGGAGCTGTTGTGGAGATGTTGTGGAGATAATGTGGAGCTGTTGGGGAGATGTTGTGGAGATGTTGGGGAGCTGTTGTGTAGATGTTGTGTAGATGTTGGGGAGATGTTTTGGAGATGTTGTGTACATGTTGGGGAGCTGTTGTGGAGCTGTTGTGTAGATGTTGTGGAGCTGTTGTGTAGATTTTGTGGAGCTGTTGTGGAGATGTTGTGGAGCTGTTGTGGAGATGTTGTGTAGATGTTGGGGAGCTGTTGTGGAGATGTTGTGGAGATGTTGTGGAGCTGTTGTGGAGATGTTGTGTAGATGTTGGGGAGCTGTTGTGGAGATGTTGTGGAGATAATGTGGAGCTGTTGTGGAGATAATGTGGAGATGTTGTGGAGATAATGTGGAGATGTTGTGGAGATGTTGTGGAGATAATGTGGAGCTGTTGGGGAGATGTTGTGGAGATGTTGTGGAGATAATGTGGAGCTGTTGTGGAGATGTTGTGGAGATAATGTGGAGCTGTTGTGGAGATGTTGTGGAGATGTTGTGGAGATAATGTGGAGCTGTTGTGGAGATGTTGTGGAGATAATGTGGAGCTGTTGGGGAGATGTTGTGGAGATGTTGTGGAGATAATGTGGAGCTGTTGTGGAGATGTTGTGGAGATAATGTGGAGCTGTTGTGGAGATGTTGTGGAGATAATGTGGAGCTGTTGTGGAGATGTTGTGGAGATAATGTGGAGCTGTTGAGGAGATGTTGTGGAGATAATGTGGAGCTGTTAGGGAGATGTTGTGGAGATAATGTGGAGCTGTTGTGGAGCTGTTGTGGAGATAATGTGGAGCTGTTTTGGAGATGTTGTGGAGATGTTGGGAAGCTGTTGTGTAGATGTTGTGTAGATGTTGGGGAGATGTTTTGGAGATGTTGTGTACATGTTGGGGAGCTGTTGTGGAGCTGTTGTGTAGATGTTGTGGAGCTGTTGTGTAGATTTTGTGGAGCTGTTGTGGAGATGTTGTGGAGCTGTTGTGGAGATGTTGTGTAGATGTTAGGGAGCTGTTGTGGAGCTGTTGTGGAGATGTTGTGGAGCTGTTGTGGAGATGTTGTGTAGATATTGGGGAGCTGTTGGGGAGATGTTATGGAGATGCTGTGTAGTAACATAGAAAGAATGATATGATTATAGATTTCTCCTCTACACGTCAGGCAGCTCTCTTAAAGTAACAAATGACATCAAGGTCTATCCAACGTTGTCCGATATACTTTTCCCATGTCACGACTTTATCCACAAAAAAACAAAAAAAAAGGATTGTAAAAGCGTTTTGTCTATATTATTCTAATGTTTTTTTAATACATAAATTTAAACTTTGTTTTTTTTTTTTTGTATTATCTCCCTTCACAGTTTTAATATAAAAATAGATTTTTTTTTAAAATTGATCTATCAATATAAATGATTTAGATCAACTAATGGTGTTACACTTGGAAACAACAAGTCAATACGACATTGCCGTCATCTGTATCTATACTTCAATCAACAAAGCACCAATAAGAACATCGATCTCTAAGAAACTAATCTATTTCTCCCACGCCTGTAGTCTCTTTCAAAACCTTCAACTTTCATTGGATGACTTTTGACCTTTAACCCATTCTCCAATTCCATTTCCTGTAACCAAATGTGTACCCATTTGCAACCTTCCTTTAATTTAGGGAAGGAAACGCCTTATATATTATTAGTTTTCATCTGCTCACGTGCCATAGGACTAA
>NC_074725.1:398510-583510 GCF_947242115.1 Biomphalaria glabrata
TAGACACACTATTGTTGATGTATGTAAAGGTATTATCTTGCAGTGTACCTCCTCTATCCAAAATACACCATAATACTACACTACTATTGATTTGAAGACTAGGATAGAGTCTTTACCATTTGCTATAGCTACATAACACGACTGCTGACTAATAATATAGAGTCCTTAACATTTTGGGTCCACTATAGCTACATAATAGGAATGTTAACTAATGATCTCAAGACTACTATAAGAGTCCTTAAAATGTAATATGACATAAAGTTAGTTTAGTCTAGATTTTTTTGAAGGTCGGCTTCAATGTGTCTTGCCCAGGTCAATTAAGGATATATAAAACTCTATAGTCATATTGTGGTTTAATGAACTGCATGACTATCTTGTCTGATGAACTGCATGACTATCTTGTCTGATGAACTGCATGACTAGCTTGTCTGATGAGCTGCATGACTAGCTTGTCTGATGAACTGCATGACTAGCTTGTCTGATGAGCTGCATGACTAGCTTGTCTGATGAACTGGATGACTATCTTGACTGATGAACTGCATGACTAGCTTGTCTGATGAGCTGCATGACTAGCTTGTCTGATGAACTGCATGACTAGCTTGTCTGATGAACTGCATGACTAGCTTGTCTGATGAACTGCATGACTAGCTTGTCTGATGAACTGCATGACTAGCTTGTCTGATGAACTGCATGACTAGCTTGTCTGATGAACTGCATGACTAGCTTGTCTGATGAGCTGCATGACTAGCTTGTCTGATGAACTGGATGACTATCTTGACTGATGAACTGCATGACTAGCTTGTCTGATGAGCTGCATGACTAGCTTGTCTGATGAGCTGCATGACTAGCTTGTCTGATGAACTGCATGACTAGCTTGTCTGATGAACTGCATGACTAGCTTGTCTGATGAACTGCATGACTAGCTTGTCTGATGAACTGCATGACTATCTTGTCTGATGAGCTGCATGACTATCTTGTCTGATGAACTGCATGACTATCTTGTCTGATGAACTGCATGACTATCATGTCTGATGAACTGCATGACTAGCTTGTCTGATGAACTGCATGACTAGCTTGTCTGATGAGCTGCATGACTAGCTTGTCTGATGAACTGCATGACTAGCTTGTCTGATGAACTGCATGACTAGCTTGTCTGATGAACTGCATGACTAGCTTGTCTGATGAACTGCATGACTATCTTGTCTGATGAGCTGCATGACTATCTTGTCTGATGAACTGCATGACTATCTTGTCTGATGAACTGCATGACTATCATGTCTGATGAACTGCATGACTAGCTTGTCTGATGAACTGCATGACTATCTTGTCTGATGAGCTGCATGACTAGCTTGTCTGATGAGCTGCATGACTATCTTGTTTGATGAACTGCATGACTAGCTTGTCTGATGAACTGCATGACTATCTTGTCTGATGAGCTGCATGGCTATCTTGTCTGATGAACTGCATGGCCATCTTGCGGTCCAATGAACTGCATGGCCATCTTGTGGTCCAATGAACTGCGTGACCATCTTGTGGTCCAATAAATTGCATGGCCATCTTGTGGTCTAATGAACTGCATGGCCATCTTGTGGTCCAATGAACTGCATGGCCATCTTGTGGTCCAATAAACTGCATGGCCATCTTGTGGTTCACTGAACTGCATGGCCATCTTGTGGTTCACTGAACTGCATGGCCATCTTGTGGTTCACTGAACTGCATGGCCATCTTGTGGTTCACTGAACTGCATGGCCATCTTGTGGTTCAATAAACTGCATGGCCATCTTGTGGTTCAATGAACTGCATGGCCATCTTGTGGTCCAATGAACTGCATGGCCATCTTGTGGTTTAATGAATTGCATTGCCATATGTTGGTTTAATAAAGTTCATGGCCATCTTGTGGTTTAATGAAGTACATGACCATCTTGTGCTCCAATGAGCTGCATGGCCATCTTGTGGTCCAATAAAGTACATGGCCATCTTGTAGTCCAATGAAGTACATGGTCATTGCTGATTCTAACTAGGTGGTCCTCTGATATTTTCTACGAAAGAGTCCGGTCCTCTCACATCTTATCTGAACATTAGTTGTCATAGAACACACAGAAATGGTCCATAGAGTATTCAACGGGAATTTTCTATATAACTCATAGCAACTCTAAGACCTATATATCAAATACAAATTGCATGGGTTTTTTATTTATTGATAAAACGCTCTCAATTTTGTAGAAGCGAACGGTCATGAGTCAGGTACTGGAGAACTTAGCGAAGGAGCGCCGCAGGGCTGCCTTCTTTCACTGGTACTTTATACCAACTATACAAATAATATACCAAGCCCAGCAGACGATATCCACATCATAAAATTTGTAGACGACACAGTCATCATCGAAGGCGACGAAAGTCTGTACCATTCAACAATTAACACTTTATACCACTGATGTCCAACCTAATTCGACCTGCGGGCCATTTTAATTTCTGACACTCGTGTCGCGGGCCACATGAACGAAAATGTACACATGCAAAAAAAAAATGAAATTGACCTGAATTTGAAACTATTAGATTTGAAAAACTGTGGAGCTAGTACTTACATTAAGGAATTGGATATCTGAAGTGATTTTTTTTTCACGCGTCAGAAAATGACCATATCTCTGTACTTATAAAAAAGAACAACATTGTAGCTAGCTTTGACATCGACTCATTTTCTTGTCGCTTTTTGGTAAATATTTCCAAATATTTCCTCTAGGCATAGTCTAACAATCTTTTTATTCGCGGGTCAAACCAAGAATATTTGTTTCATAATGACGTTTATGTGTTGTTCTTTTTGAAAACAGACACCTTTTTTATAGATCACATATGCTGGCTTATTATCATGATCCACAAAAAAAAAGTTAAGATTCGTTCTCTTTTTCAGTTAGATAACGTAGGTAAAGATACATAAGTCAGCTTTTTTTTTTCGATGGGGTTGTCTACAATTTGTGCCGACATTTCGGCGGGCCGGATGGAACCGCGACGCGGGCCGGATCTGGCCCGCGGGCCGTATTTTGGGCCTCACTGCTTTATACTAATGGTGCATAGACAGCTATTAATTTTGAATGTCCAGAAAAGTTTTTGAGATTTGAACCCAAGCCTCCTACAAGACGACGGGGGAATGGCAGCGGGCGGAATCGAACTCGGTACCATGGAGACGACAGTCCAGAATGCATACAACACGACCAAGAGGCCGGATTCAATCTGTTAGTCTTATTCGATCTAGTGAAATGTATATGTAGCATCCATCTCAATGCGCAAGCTTAATGCCATTACTTAAACTCACGTTTTAGTCAAAGTCTTGTGTCGGCTCCAGTTTCCGTTGTTCCTGTTTTTTTTTTGGGGGGGGGGGGGGGGGCATCAGTGACGTCAGCTATAGTCAATGTGACATTTACATGTGACAGAAAGTAGAAGACGGATGACCTTGAAACTCTGGCCTGGGCTTTCTGAAGGTCAAGTGGAAACAGAAGTTCGTTGTGACATTCTGACAGCACGCGTTGATATGTTTACGTGACACAGGTCATGTGACCAACTACTGTGACGTTTTATGAGTCAACATCAGAGAAGAGAGAGAGAGAGAGAGAGAGATAGATAGATAGATAGATAGAGAGAGAGAGAGAGAGAGAGAGAGAATGACAGCAAAAAAAAAAACAAACAAATTTACAGGAAGAGTATATGTGACCGGCAAAGTGTGAAATTCAGGCATTCTATAGAATACCTAGGCAAAGTAGGAAGTCAATAATTCATTTCTTACTTTGCCTGACGTTTTTAGGCATCCTATTGAATGCCCAGTCGTTCTAGGCAATGTAACATATATCTTATCTTCTTATCTTATATAATACAGACAGACGTTACTTCAAAAAAAGAAGATGATTACGTATATATACGTTCTACACAAGACTCTGGGGTATAACTTACAATTACAAAGCTCATCCGAATAGAATATTTAACAGAGACTCAAAGATAAAGACACATTTCTTTTTTCATATGCTAGGACAAAGTCTTATAAGAGATTCTTCTTCCCTAGTGCTATTAGAGCATGGGACGAGGTTGTCTACTTAATACGCTAGTAAAACCAATGACTTAACAGGTAATGCAATATTAGATTATCACATGAATACACGTCGGACGTAATCAATTTCTCTTTCTGACGAAACGTCTGTAATAAATAAGATAAGAGGGAGAGAGAGAGAGAGAGAGAAAGAGAGAGAGACAGAGAGACAGAGAGACACAGAAAGAGAGAGAGAGACAGACAGACAGAGAGAGAGAGAGAAGGAAAGAGAGACACAGAGAGAGACAGAGAGAGAGAGAGACAGAGAGAGAGACAGAGAGAGAGAGACAGAGAGAGAGAGGCAGAGAGAGAGAAAGAGAGAGAGACAGAGTGAGAGAGACAGAGAGAGAGACAGAGAGAGAGACAGAGAGAGAGACAGAGAGAGAGAAAGAAAGAGAAACAGAGAGAGAGAGAAAGAGAGAGAGAGAGACAGAGAGAGAGACAGAGAGAGAGACAGAGACAGAGAGAGATACTGACAGAGAGAGAGAGAGACAGAGAGAGAGACAGAGACAGAGAGAGATACTGACAGAGAGAGAGAGAGAAGGAGAGAGAGAGAAGGAGAGAGAGAGAGAGAAGGAGAGAGAGAGAAAGAGAGAAAGAGAATCTGATGTGAAAAGAATGAGAGACGGACAAATATAGAGAAAGAACAGAACAAAACTAAAATAAATCTAGTTGAAACTTCAAACAATTATATATCGTACCTAAGAAAACATGTATCTATTTAAAAATTAACCAATAAGTCATTTTTTTCTTAAATTTAATTATGTTATTTTGATATCGAATAAGGGAAACAATTTATACTTTATTCAAAGATATAGTTATACACACTTCTTTCCCTTAAATAAGCTTTGTTTTTTTTAAATATGTTTTTAAAATATTTTTCTTGTTTATATTATGTAAGGGTGTGAGATCAATACTACCCTGTTGTTACTATGTCCTGAACTTCAATAATTTTAGATAGAATTACTGGTTTATTGGTTACGGAAGTAAAGTACCTTTTCAGACCTTGCGTCTATTTGGGCAGATTATGTAACGGTTGACGAGGGTGTCATGTGCCAGGACAATGACCAACCGCTATAACTTTCCCCAACTACGGTTAGTTAGCCATTAGAATTGGATGGACTCGGTGAACGCCCTAAAAACTCTTGTCTTTTCCGAGGATTCAAAGCCGAGACACACTCACTTCATACAGTAAGCGCTTTATCAAAATTATAATTATATTGTTATGTTATTCTTTTGGAAATATGTAGGTCACACATGGGGCTGCACAGCCACGGGAAATACTATATTCCTCACTAATCATCGGACTCGAAGACATGCCATGTTTATATTATTCTTTTGGAATCGTCAATGATTTTTAATTGCAGTAAACTTTCTGATCAACAACAAAACAAGTTGACTGGAATTACAATAAATATAAAATATTAATGAATTAGAAAAGCTTTTAATTTCTTACATATTCATTGCAAGTGTTACCTCCCCACCCCATTTTTTTCACACTACTTATTGATATTAACATTAACGCAGGCATTTTATGGTGACAAGCGCACAGAGGTTACCTGGTTGTGTTCACTCACGTTAAGAAAGACAAATACTAAAAAAAAAAAAACACAATCATAATCACAGACCTACACACCTAGGCTGCGTAATCATGCTGGACTGTCGTTTGGACTTCTCGATGGTCCTGTGTTCATACCCTGCCGGCTGCCATCCCCCGTCGTCCTGCGGAAGGTTTGGACTAAGAAGACTCAAAAGTAAAGTAGCAACTATACATAAAACACTGAAGCATAATCTTCAAATACAAAAACAAAATTTAATAGAATACTCTGAAAGACACAAAGATAGAGGCACATTCCTCGTTCCATATGCTAGGACAAATTTGTACAAATGCTCCTTCTTCCCAAGTGCTATTAGAGCATGGAATGGGTTGCCAGAGGTAGCCAGGAAAACCAGTGACTTGGCAGAACTTAAGTCATTGGTTAATATGCATGACTAAATGCATGACGCGTAGGACGTAATCATCTCTTTTTTGAAGTAACGTCTGTATTATATAAGATAAGATAAGAAAGATAAGATAAGATAGATAAGATAGATAAGATAGATAAGATAGATAAGATAGATAAGATAAGATAGATAAGATAGATAAGATAGATAAGATAGATAAGATAAGATACATAAGATAAGATAAGAAGCCCATTAACTTCAACTCTTAAGGATCATACGAAACACGTCAAACATTTAAAAAAAAATAATTTAGCACCCTCTTCGTAATAATCAGCATGATATCCACTTGATGATTGTTTGGCCACGTGACTTTGTGATTTATGTCAAAGGTTTTAAAATTGAATTTAGCATCAAAATATTCTCTTATCGTTAAATTGAATTACGTATTGATATCCTTCCTCTGATAATTATTTCAGGAGTCATTTGGACTTTATATTATCAATAAAATTGGAATCAAGTTAAAATCACCGATATTCTTCCAAACTGATAGTCACGAGTCATTATGAGTCATGCGTCCCTATGAGTCATGAGTCACTTTGAGTCATGAGTCACTGTGAGTCATGAGTCACTATGAGTCATGAGTCACTACGAGTCATGAGTCACTGAGTCATGAATCATTACGAGTCATGATTCACTGAGTCATGAGCCTCTACGAGTCATGAACCACTACGAGTCATAAGCCACTATATGAGTCATGAGTCACTATGATAGTGTGATATACGGACACGTGCACTTTCAATGACCTCGTGTAGGTAAGAACTGAGGACACCTAATGCCAGAGAACTTTCGACTTCTGGGAGATGCGACACTGTGCGACAAGGTGCTAACGACTATTCGGGGCGCCTCATAAAAGTTGTTTCCACCCTCAAATTTTTCCCTGCAACTGACCTGGCGACCTGAATTACCAGAATGGGACCCATCATGTCATGCCCCTTCCTCCCCCCTCCCGTCCCCCCTATTACCTTCTCCCGTACACCGACACACTGACACCCGAATCGAAAGATACATCACTCATTGGAATGTGCCTATCAAGCCAGTGAGTCTCAAGTTAAGCTGAACAACTACCCTGCTGAACAACTTCTAGCATATACAAATAAAATACAGGAAATACCCATGCATGAAATTGACATTTTGGGAGTGTGTGTGTGTTTAGCGTGTTTGCAAAGCTCGCGGTGTTCGTCCAGAATTGAATATTATTACATCCTTGAGGTCTAGCCTAAACTTCCTGCATGTCGATCTGGGGATGGCGGCTGGCAGAGTTAGAACCTGGGTTACATTTATTACAAGCGGTTGTTCGTTGTGCTGGCCATGTGACACCCTCGTTAACCAAGAGCCACAGAAACTGGCGCCCTTCGCATCATCCGCACTATACATCGCAAGGTCTGAACGGGGAAATTTAATTTTTTATTTTACATTTTTTTTCAAGAAATGTCTCCCACTCTATACCACGTAATCTTCCAGAACAGACTTCCCGATTAGGGCGTCAACCGGATGTTATGGGCTGTATTCACGTGTTACTGATGTAACCATGAGAAAAGTTGAGCGGATGTGTTTGGTTGTGTGGGCTGAAGAGATTCTGACGAAACCTCGAGAGGTGGTTTATCGTAAATACTGTTGTGATATTTGGAGAGAGAGAGAGAGAGAACAGACAAGCAAGAGAAATGAGACAGAAAAGACTTGTATTGGTAGTGAGCTATATCAGGTTTCAATTTTCGTTTTATTTTTGTATTTATATATTAAGGGCAGGTTAAACCCCAAAATTGAAATATCAACAAATCTGTTACTATTTAAGTGTCTATATGTTTGGATGGATCATTTAATAGTGAAAAAAATATTTAAAAAAAAACAAACTTAAAAAAGTGAAATTTTTCACAAAAATAGGGTAAAATAGTCAAAAAACTAAAAAAAAAAAATACATGAACACACATGTCAAGATATTTTAGTATCTATTAAATATTTTCAAATTAAATTTTCACAGTGTCTTCAGCATGTTATTCCAATCACATTGATCTAAAATTATTACAATCAGAGAGAACACTTTTTTTTAATGAATTTTTAAGTGTGGGAACCATAAAATTGTCGAAACTGGTTGGGGTAGGGGTAAGTATTGAGACCATAACTTTAAAACTACTTAAGCTTATACTTACTTTTAAGATGAATCGGTATAAAGTTATAAACAAAAGCCATTTTGGATGCGTGTTTATGTTTTATTTGAAGTTCTAAACTTAATTGTACTAGATGTTTAGAGTTAAAAACCAATGACCGAGCATTAACACTGCGCACTTCGAGTGACATCAAATGTAATCATCTTCTATTTTGAAGTAACGTCTGTATTATACAAGATAATGTTTAATGTGCGCATATGTCCGATTGTAAGCCCAGATACACTAAACAGATTAGTAGACACAGTGGCTGAGTAGTAAAACGCTTGGCTTCCGAACCAAAGGGTTCCAGGTTCGAATCCTGGTGAAGACTGGAATTTTTCATTTTGTGATCTTTTGGGCGCCTCTGAGTCCATCAAGCTCCAATGGGTACCTGACATTAGTTGGGCCACATAAACAGGCGACCTTAACATCTTCTGCCCTATAGATCGCAAGGTCTGAAACGGGAACTTAACGATGTATGTATTAATGACAGAATGTAGCTTACATATTATAATTAGTGACAGTACGACTGACGTTCAATATTGCTGTGGTATTTAATTCTACTACTACAAATAATAATTAAGTTTATAGCCGCTTTGCAGCAGTACCAGAGTTTCCTCTCCGGGGCGCATTCCTGGGCCTTGGATAAAGGGGTCATGGGTGGCCCATGCGTCATGCTCCCTCTCTCGGCCTTGCTGATGTGATCCAAAGGAACGCATCGCAATTTATAGGATGGCTGCCTGGTCGTGCGGTTTGCGCGCTGGATTGTCGTTTGGATTTATCGATGGTCCCGGGTTCAAACCCTGCCCGCTCCCATCCACCGTCGTCCTGCGGGAGGTTTGGACTAGGAAGTAAACTATCTTCAACTTTGAAGGAACATCCGAAATTTGTAAAACATTTTACAAACTAACATTACATTTGGCACCAACTCATTTGCAGAAGCTTGCCGGAGGGAATTTCATAGCTGATACTCCCAACTCCTAAGGGGCTTCACTCCTGATTTTTCCTCGAGGTTGTCTCCTAAATTTATAGAGCGCTGTTTTAAAACATGATGTCGGCTCAAGGCCCGTGATAACATTACAAACATAACCACGACTTGGTGTGCGTAATTCATTTTGACGTAGAACATGTCCCGCAAACCTCATGCGACGCTCAGTCACAACCTCACTAAGTGTTCGACTCCCAGTTCGGCATAGGATTTCCTTGTTTGAGATCCGGTCTGTGTAACTGACTCCCAAAATCCGTCTCAGCCATCTCTGTTGAGCCACATTTAGTCTTTTCTCAATTTTGACAGATGACTTCCACGTCTCACATGCATATGTAGCAGTTGGAATGACGATTGTGTTGAGAAGGTGTATTTTTGTCTCGAGTCCAATGGCTTGGCTAGTCCAAATAGGCTGCAGCCTTTGGAAAATGCTCCCTGCCTTTCCTATTCGACATGCTACATCATGGTAAGCATCTCCATCATTTGTTATGATGCTGCCAAGGTACGTGAACTTGTCCAGCTCTTCAAGCTTTGACTCGCCAAGTCTGATGGGGACACCCTTTGCCTTATATCCCACTCGCATAATTTTAGTCTTATCCAAGTTTATGCGGAGGCCAATTTTGGGTGCCTCTCTGTCTAGGCTCTCCGTCATTTCTTGAATGCATTTATTTGTAGCCCCGAGTAGTGCAACATCATCAGCAAAGTCCAAGTCCGTCAATCGGAGTTGTTCATGCCATGGAATACCAAAGGCAGTCTGGTTCATTGCTCTCCTCATTATGTAGTCGATGGCTAGGAGGAAAAGGAAGGGAGATAAGATGCACCCCTGTCTCACACCTGTCTCGATTGTAAAAAACTCTGTTGTTCCCTCTTCTGTTTTAATGCAGCAACTAGACTGACTGTAAAGGTGTCGTAGGATCTGGACGAATTTTTCTGGGATACCGTATTCTCTAACTATTTTCCATAGTGATTCTCGGTGGACACTATCAAACGCTTTTTTGAAGTCCACAAAACTGATCATTAGCCGTTGTTGGTACTCAAGACTTTGTTCTATGATATTTCGTAAAACGAAAATCTGCTCTGTACATGATCTGCCTCTTCGGAAACCTGCTTGTTCTTCTCTGAGCCTTTCATCTACAGACTGTTGAAGCCGTCTCAACAAAACAGTGCTGAAAACTTTGCCTGGGACAGAGAGGAGAGTAATGCCCCTCCAGTTGTTGCAATCTGCCAAGTTGCCCTTTTTTGGAAGCTTTACAATCACTCCCTTTTGCCAGTCCTCTGAACGCACACCAAGAGTTGCGATAACCTGGAAGCCAAAACGAGGAAAGCGCAAACAGGGACGTCCTCGTATTACCTGGCGACACACCTTCATGGAGGACCTCAGAACAGTGGACACCAGATGGGAGGAGGCTTCAGACATTGCCAGTGACAGATCATTATGGAGACAGCTTGCCGCCCAATGCGCCGAACGGCGCGGGAGGACCTAAGTCTAAGTAAGTAACCACGACAGATAAAATGTAAAGTAGCAATCATACATAAAACACTGAACCATAATCTTCAAATACAAAAACAAAGTTTAATAAAATACTCTGAAGGACACAAAGATAAAGGCGCATTCCTCGTCCAATATGCTAGGACAAATTTGTACAAATACTCCTTCTTCCCTAGTGCTATTAGAGCATGGAATGGGTTGCCTGAGCTAGCCAGGAAAACCAGTGACTTGGCAGAATTTAAGTCATTGGTTAATATGCATGACTAAATGCATGACGCGTAGGACGTAATCATCTTCTTTTTTGAAGTAACGTCTGTATTTTATAAGATAAGATAAGATAAGATAAGATAAGATAAGATAAGATAAGACAAAGTGATCTAAAACGTTTTGAATACTAGCGGTATTTCAACAAGATGATTTGAATCAAAGTATCAGCAATCAAACTTGGTTTCGGCCAAGAATACCGCTTTGTTAGGACAGATGCAATAAATCATGGAAATGCTTCAATTGAAGTGGACCGCACCCCGTGCACCGCCCGCACCCTTAGTGACGCCACTGAGTAATGCTATGATGATATTAACTCTTTCTCTCCGTGACTATTTTTGTCGCTCCGAAAGTATTATTGGTTTTGCTCATTTGTATTTCACTTTCCTGTTAGGGTTAAACTTTAAAAACTTTTGTGTTTGTCCTCAGAAAATGTTATAGTTGGTATTGAATTATAGGAGAATGCATGCTCTTTTTACACAGTACAAATTAAAGTTTATAAATCTAAAAATCGATTTAGTTTAATGGGTGTCAAATCAACGTTGGCATCGTCAGTTCGGAGAGAAAGAGTTAAAAATAAAAATAAACTTTGTAAAATTCCAAATGCTGATAAAAACATAACTGGCAACTAAGAAACCGCACTTAGACACATACTGGAGAAAAACAGTGCTAAGGAAGCAATTAAAATTTAAGGATTCAAAAACATCTTATCTTCTTATCTTATCTTATATAATACAGATGTTACTTCAAAAAAGAAGATGATTACGTCCTACGCGTCATGCATTTAGTCATGCATATTAGCTCATGATTTTACCATCATAAGGAAATACAAGGACACTAATCATAAAATCGAAATTGGGTAGATAATACAGGAACTCTATTGTTCCTCTGTCAATTAAATCATGTAACAAAATGTAACTTTACCATTGTAACTATCACATGTAACTTTTAAGAAAAAACTGGGGCATGAATGTATAAAATGTTGTAAAATGTTTGACATGTTTCGCATGTTCCTTCAGAGTTGAAGATAGTTTACTTCCTAGTCCAAACCTCCCGCAGGACGACGGGGGATGGGAGCGGGCAGGGTTTGAACCCTCGACCATCGATAAATCCCAACGACAGTCCAGCGCGCAAACCGCACGACCTGGCAGCCATTTGTGCTATCGTACAAATTGTTTGCTCTCAAGAACTATTGTTACATGTAAAACATAACTGTAAAACACATTTCCTCAAGGATAATAAAGATTATTGATTATAATTATGAATATCATTATTATTATTAAACGATCGTAATGGACAAAACGCTTGTGCGGCAATGGTAGGACTCATGGTAGCTGGAATGTGTGCCAAGTTCACGCCAGTGCTTTTGGGTGGTGTAAGCTGGGAATTTTATCTTTCAAACTACGGTTATCTCCGGGATGTTTCGGAAGAGTGTTGGATTATTCGAATACAATTATAGGGGTTGTCCATTTATGACGTTCAGAAATTATGCCTGATTCGGCAAACACATTCCATGCTCCAATGGCGTTTGATGTTGCCTGAGCTAACCAGGAATACCAGTGACTTGTCAGAATTTAGGTCATTGGTTAAAATGCATGACTAAATGAATGACGCGTACGATGTATTTTTTTTTTGTTGAAATTACGTCTGTATTATATAAGATAAGATAAGAAAGCTGTACAGAATGGATGACTTTGTACTGGTTATTTGATGACATTTTGTCTTCTTAGACAAATATGTGACATTGCAACAAGTGTACTAATTACTAATGTACCATTGTATTTTAGTGTTACATATATGTGATACTGTAAAATATGTCAATGCAATTATTTATCAAACTCCAATGTATCAATACACCACCTCATCAATGCACCACTTTATCAATGCACCACTTTATTAATGCACCACTGTATCAATATAGTACTGTATCAATGCACTGTATCAATGCACTACGGTATTCCTACACTGTATGACTGCACTGTTGTATCAATACATTACTGTATTAATGCACCACTGCATCATAGGACCACAGTATTAACGCACCACTGTATCACTGCACCGCTCTTTCAAAATACTACTTTAGTACCGCACTATTTTATCACTGTATTAGTCCACTGTACTATTCTCTGCTCGCTGGACTGTTTATTAAATATTGAAAGGAGATGGTGGTCTCAGGTCTTGAAGGATTCGAAACTCGACAAAAAAGATGCGCCTTGCGTAGACGTTACAAAAGGATGATCCCTGAGCTCTAGATCAGTAAACAATGGGTGTCAGTGTTCTGGAGGAAGAAGTCAGAGAGGGCGTGGAACAAGATCGATTAGAAGGAGGCATTAAAATTCTCCGAATTATGTCCCTTCAATGTTTTGTACATTTTATAGTGCACTGTGTAATGTGCACGCAAGGACCACTATCATCTTACTGGTTAGCAGGACTTCTCAACAGGTCCAACAATGTGCGCTCCTAGATATATCGCTATGTAGATAGATAGATCGGGACCTCGAAGGTGTCGGATATATTATATTAGATTAGATAAGATTACACTAGATAGATAGATAGGTAGATAGATAGATATAGATAGATAGATAGATAGACAGACAGACAGACAGACTGAAAGATAGATAGATAGATAGATAGATAGATAGATAGATAGATAGATAGATAGATAGATAGATAGATAGATAGATAAATAGATAGATAGATAAATAGATAGATAGATAGATAGATAGATAGATAGATAGATAGATAGATAGATAGATAGATAGATAGATAGATAAATAGATACATAGATAGATAGATAAATAGATAGATAGAATCCACTATAAAAAAAAGTAAATAAAATTTGTATATTGATTATACTGTCACTTTTAATGTTCACAGATCATCATCCATACTTGCCTACGTTAAGACCTAAGAGGTAAAATAGTCTTGTAATCATTAATACCTTTAATAAAAGTACAAGAGAATCCTCTATGCTTTGTTTGAGAACCACTTTAGGGCCACAACTTTAAGGTCAGGTACAGCGAACTGATCTCTGGGGCAACAGGTGGAGTAAAAGGGAGTGGGGGTCTGGTTGGCAGCACACGGGGGCACCCCGGGCCATTAAAAGGGTAGTTTAAGGGAAGGGGGAAGCGCCCGGCTCATCAATCTTCAAAGTTTTAGTGTCGTGGTTGGGGGGGGGGGGGGAGGGAGGAGCAGAGTGGGGTGCCTATTAAAACAATGCTTATCTCAACGCGAAGGATTTGAACGTTGCTGTAACAAGGACGAGTTGGGCTGAACGCAGGGCCGGTGGAAGAAAGAAAGAAAAAGGATGAAGTTTGTAATAAACATTGATCATGGGATGTATATAACATAAGCAATGTTTAGATTATATATATGGCTGTGTGGAAGGGGGGGGGGGTTGAAGAGACAACATATTAAAAGGTTAAACATGGATAGAGAGAAAGACACATTTTTATTGCAATTAAAAAATTGGAAAACAAAATATTTATAGTCAGCAGTTTTCAAGGTATAAAACGTGGCATAGGCATAGGCAAACTAGGCAACCGCCTAGGGCAGGGGTTCTCAACCTGTGGGTCGCGACCCCCTTGGGTTTCGATTGGCGATTTGCTAGGGGTCGCCTAAGACCATCGAAAAAATTGATTGTTTTTGTCCATTCTCCTCTTGCTGGGTCTGTGTGCGGGAGGGGGGGGGGTTCGCGGAAGAGTGGGGGATTGTAAAAAGGGGTTTCCGAGCTTAAAAGGTTGAGAACCGCTGGCCTAGGGCCCCCGATTGGTGAGGGCCTCGCAGTAGTAAAAGAAAATTTATTTAGAGAAAACATTGCGAAACATGGATTAATTAAACTTAAAACAGCAGGTCACGATGGCTCTATGTGTACTGTAATCTGAACCATAATCTTCAAATACAACAAAATTTAATAAAATACTCAGAAAGACACAAAGATTAAGGCACATTCCTCGTCCCATATGCTAGGACAAATGTGTACAAATACTTCTTCCCTAGAGCTATTAGAGCATGGAATGGGTTGCCTGAGCTAGCCAGGAAAACCAGCGACTTGGCAGAATTTAAGTTATTGGTTAATATGCATGACTGAATGCATGACGCGTAGGACGTAATCATCTTCTTGTTTGAAGTAACGTCTGTATTATATAAGATAAGAAAAGGTGAGATAGCCTAGCTCTAAGTCTCTGCAATGATTCAAGGTTGATCCACAAATGTCTAGATCTACTTATTAGACTACATATGTTAGAAGACCTTTGTTTCTTTCTTTTGGTGAAATGTCAAAACGTTATTTCTAGTCACGTGATCATGAATCGTCCATGAAACACATTAATGCTATTTGCGCTCTGGACTGAGATGAAATATCAGTGTATAACATCTGTACAAACCTGTTTAAGAAGCTTACGGAACGTTTATTAATCAGCATCACTGTTGCGTTATACGAATTGAGCGTAGGCCTTGTGGATTTAGATATAAATACAGGAAGGGTTTTTTATTCATTGCGTATTTTTCTGTCTTAATTTTTCATTTTTTATATTTCATTAGGGGCCACTCATTTCACCTTTCGTAGAGCCTCCAAATACCTAAGGCCGGCCCTGAATCTGTGTACAAGTTGGAACCCGCAGTAGTATAGATACAATTTAGTCAGAAGAACCCAAAGCTTGTTTTATAACGAAAAAGTTTCTCTTTAACGTAGAATTTCACTGTCACCGCAATATGATCAATTAAAATAGAAAGTATGTAAGTTGAAAATTTAAAAACAAACACGGAAAGGTAACTCTAGCAAGGTGAATGAAAAAAAGAGACATAGTTATCTCTCCTGTTTGCACACATACACTCGTAAAATATTTTAATACAAAACTTTTTTTTTTCCTCTCTTGCATACTAGAATCAAGATAACAGAATAGTAGTATAGCCTTCTTTAGTTACGAAGCGACTACGGATCATCTTATGGAAATGAATGGAATGCCTGGGCATAAGCTGTGGTCGTAACGATTTCTCCCACAGAGTTCTCCCCTCTCCACGCAGCGGATGTTTCCAAGGAACGGCAATAGCCAATACAATTTGGGATCAGCAGAGTCGCAATGGGCAGACCCAAAGCAAACCTGGAAGAGGTCAGTCATCAGTGAAGCTGAGGGTACTGGAATGGCATGGGAGCAGATGAAGAAAGCTGCCCAGAACCGAGTTTTGAGGTGGAGAAATGTGGTTGCGGCCCTTTGCTTATTGGAAATGGAAATGATTAAAGTAAGCAAATGAGTCGCAGGTTCTGCTAGGGTGTAATACAATGTGTAGCGATGGCATAAGTATAACCGGCTCCTGATTTTTTTCCTCAGGGTTGCCTCCCGAAGCATTTTGCCTCGTTTGGGTATAGCAGCAAGAGAGCAGAGGTTCGGATTCAGGGTTTTCTTTCTCCTAGATTGGTAGCCAACAAAGACTAACGAGTCCCTCCTGCTCGAAGCTTACTGGTTTAGGTACCAGTAGCCACCTTTATCTCTTCTGGCAATGATAATAGTTCCGACAGACCCAAGATCTGAGCCACACGTAAGGACTATTTGAGACGCATGCCATTGGAAGCATTCTATAAATAGTAAAATGCTTATATCCATCACCACTTCTGGCAATGACAACCTTGCGGAGAGAATCTCAGGTGAGGCCCCCTATTACCTTCAACTTTCATTATTAATTATTTATCTACTATTTTTAGATTTGCAATCGTATGTGGTGAACGAAATAGGAGTACTTGTAAATTCTATATTCGTTTCTTTTATGCATATTTTGCTAGAAATTAGTATTTTTAAATGTGGATGCCTTCTTTTAAAATGAGGCCCTGTGCACAGTCCTGCTCCGTCGTAAATCCGGCCCTGGATATTAAGAAATCTCATTTCCACGGGAATATAATCGATGCAGTATTTTAAGAATTCGTGTAGTCGATTATATATCTCGACACAAAAACAAGTGCAACTTGGAGTGTGCAGTGGAAGATAATCCAGTTTAAAATAATAAGAAAAAACAAATCAATCACTGGGTTACCGTTACTGACATAGTTAATATTAATAGATTTATTTACTGTTTCCAGATTGACTTGTTTTAAGTACTGTACTGCAGATGGGATACACACAGATAGATAGAAAGGCGGAAATGGTATGGGTAGAGCGAGAGAGAGAGAGAGAGAGAGAGAGATAGTGGTGGTGACAAGTGTTTTAAATATAGTATAGGATGTCTATTGTGTATCTTGATTATGTAATAGCTCCATAGGACCTTAAAAGTCGAGACTAAACGTAAATTGTAATTTACGTTCGCGTCTACTTTATCCTGGTGGTGTAGGCTTATTTTCTGTAGTGCGGCGTAACGGAGTTTAGTGATTCACTAATTTACTAAATCAGAGAACATCAATACTGACAATTGGGAAGACATAGCTCTGGACCGCAACAGATGGAGAGAGACATTGACCAAGAAAGCTATGGACAGTGAAAGTACATGGGTCTCAGCTCAGGAAGAAAAACGTACAATCCGAAAAACGGCCAGCTCCTCTACCACCGAAGCAAAAGCCACCTTAACCTGCGCTATCTGTTGATGGGAGTGTCTCTCCAAAATAGGTCTCCACAGAAACACGAGGAAGTGTGCTCTGAGATGAACCATAGTCGTTCTACGACTGAAGGAGGTCAATGAATTTACTAAGTGTAGCTTATTGTAGAAAATTGTGTACGAAACATTGACGTCTAGGCGTTAAATAAATTTAAAACAAAAACTGCCAGTGTTACAACTGCTTGCGTCATGATTTATAAGTTAGATCCTTAAACACCAGTGCGTCCAATGTTTGGACAACATTACAGAACCCACAGTCAAAAAGACTAGAGTACATTTTGGAACCCCCCACAGTCAAATTACTAAAAAACATTTTGGTGTTCTCACAGTCAAACAGACTACAGGACATTTTGGTGACCTCACAGTTAAACAGACTACAGGACATTTTGGTGACCTCATAGTCAAACAGACTACAGGACATTTTGGTGACCTCACAGTCAAACAGACTACAGGACATTTTGGTGACCTCATAGTCAAACAGACTACTGGACATTTTGGTGACCTCACAGTCAAACAGACTACTGGACATTTTGGTGACCTCACAGTCAAACAGACTACAGGCCATTTTGGTGACCTCATAGTCAAACAGACTACAGGACATTTTGGTGACCTCACAGTCAAACAGACTACTGGACATTTTGGTGACCTCACAGTCAAACAGACTACAGGACATTTTGGTGACCTCACAGTCAAACAGACTACAGGACATTTTGGTGACCTCATAGTCAAACAGACTACTGGACATTTTGGTGACCTCATAGTCAAACAGACTACAGGACATTTTGGTGACCTCACAGTCAAACAGACTACTGGACATTTTGGTGACCTCATAGTCAAACAGACTACAGGACATTTTGGTGACCTCATAGTCAAACAGACTACAGGACATTTTGGTGACCTCA
Source organism: Biomphalaria glabrata (assembly GCF_947242115.1). Classification (NCBI taxonomy): domain Eukaryota; kingdom Metazoa; phylum Mollusca; class Gastropoda; family Planorbidae; genus Biomphalaria; species Biomphalaria glabrata. The sequence goes on from NC_074725.1 coordinate 416,953, forward strand.
CAGTCAAACAGACTACTGGACATTTTGGTGACCTCATAGTCAAGCAGACTACAGGACATTTTGGTGACCTCATAGTCAAACAGACTACAGGACATTTTGGTGACCTCATAGTCAAACAGACTACAGGACATTTTGGTGACCTCATAGTCAAACAGACTACAGAACATTTTGGTGACCTCACAGTCAAACAGACTACTGGACATTTTGGTGACCTCACAGTCAAACAGACTACAGGACATTTTGGTGACCTCATAGTCAAACAGACTACAGGACATTTGGGTGACCTCATAGTCAAGCAGACTACAGGACATTTTGGTGACCTCACAGTCAAACAGACTACAGGACATTTGGGTGACCTCATAGTCAAGCAGACTACAGGACATTTTGGTGACCTCATAGTCAAGCAGACTACAGGACATTTTGGTGACCTCACAGTCAAACAGACTACAGGACATTTTGGTGACCTCACAGTCAAACAGACTACAGGACATTTTGGTGACCTCATAGTCAAACAGACTACAGGACATTTTGGTGACCTCATAGTCAAACAGACTACAGGACATTTTGGTGACCTCATAGTCAAACAGACTACAGAACATTTTGGTGACCTCACAGTCAAACAGACTACTGGACATTTTGGTGACCTCACAGTCAAACAGACTACAGGACATTTTGGTGACCTCATAGTCAAACAGACTACAGGACATTTGGGTGACCTCATAGTCAAGCAGACTACAGGACATTTTGGTGACCTCACAGTCAAACAGACTACAGGACATTTGGGTGACCTCATAGTCAAGCAGACTACAGGACATTTTGGTGACCTCATAGTCAAGCAGACTACAGGACATTTTGGTGACCTCACAGTCAAACAGACTACAGAACATTTTGGTGACCTCACAGTCAAACAGACTACAGAACATTTTGGTGACCTCACAGTCAAACAGACTACTGGACATTTTGGTGACCTCATAGTCAAATTACTAAAAAACATTTTGGTGACCTCACAGTCAAACAGACTACAGGACATTTTGGTGACCTCATAGTCAAACAGACTACAGGACATTTGGGTGACCTCATAGTCAAGCAGACTACAGGACATTTTGGTGACCTCACAGTCAAACAGACTACAGGACATTTGGGTGACCTCATAGTCAAGCAGACTACAGGACATTTTGGTGACCTCATAGTCAAGCAGACTACAGGACATTTTGGTTACCTCACAGTCAAACAGACTACAGAACATTTTGGTGACCTCACAGTCAAACAGACTACAGAACATTTTGGTGACCTCACAGTCAAACAGACTACTGGACATTTTGGTGACCTCATAGTCAAATTACTAAAAAACATTTTGGTGACCTCACAGTCAAACAGACTACAGGACATTTTGGTGACCTCATAGTCAAACAGACTACAGGACATTTGGGTGACCTCACAGTCAAACAGACTACAGGACATTTTGGTGACCTCATAGTCAAACAGACTACAGGACATTTGGGTGACCTCATAGTCAAGCAGACTACAGGACATTTTGGTGACCTCACAGTCAAACAGACTACAGGACATTTGGGTGACCTCATAGTCAAGCAGACTACAGGACATTTTGGTGACCTCATAGTCAAGCAGACTACAGAACATTTTGGTGACCTCACAGTCAAAAAGACTACAGAACATTTTGGTGACCTCACAGTCAAACAGACTACTGGACATTTTGGTGACCTCATAGTCAAATTACTAAAAAACATTTTGGTGACCTCACAGTCAAACAGACTACAGGACATTTTGGTGAACTCACAGTCAAATTACTAAAGAACATTTTGGTGACCTCACAGTCAAATTACTAAAGAACATTTTGGTGAACTCACAGTCAAATTACTAAAGAACATTTTGGTGACCTCACAGTCAAATTACTAAAGAACATTTTGGTGACCTCATAGTCAAATTACTAAAGAACATTTTGGTGACCTCATAGTCAAACAGACTACTGGACATTTTGGTGACCTCACAGTCAAACAGACTACAGAACATTTTGGTGACCTCACAGTCAAATTACTAAAGAACATTTTGGTGACCTCACAGTCAAATTACTAAAGAACATTTTGGTGACCTCACAGTCAAACAGACTACAATACATTTTGGTGACCTCATAGTCAAACAGACTACTGGACATTTTGGTGACCTCACAGTCAAACAGACTACAGGACATTTTGGTGACCTCACAGTCAAACAGACTACTGGACATTTTGGTGACCTCACAGTCAAACAGACTACAGGACATTTTGGTGACCTCACAGTCAAACAGACTACAGGACATTTTGGTGACCTCATAGTCAAACAGACTACAGGACATTTTGGTGACCTCACAGTCAAACAGACTACATAACATTTTGGTGACCTCACAGTCAAATTACTAAAGAACATTTTGGTGACCTCACAGTCAAACAGACTACAGGGCATTTTGGTGACCTCACAGTCAAATTACTAAAGAACATTTTGGTGACCTCACAGTCAAACAGACTACAGGATATTTTGGTGACCTCACAGTCAAACAGACTACAGGACATTTTGGTGAACTCACAGTCAAATAGACTACAGGACATTTTGGTGACCTCACAGTCAAATTACTAAAGAACATTTTGGTGACCTCACAGTCAAACAGACTACAGGGCATTTTGGTGACCTCACAGTCAAATAGACTACAGGACATTTTGGTGAACTCACAGTCAAATTACTAAAGAACATTTTGGTGACCTCACAGTCAAATTACTAAAGAACATTTTGGTGACCTCACAGTCAAACAGACTACAGGGCATTTTGGTGAACTCACAGTCAAACAGACTACAGGATATTTTGGTGACCTCACAGTCAAACAGACTACAGGACATTTGGGTGACCTCACAGTCAAACAGACTACAGGACATTTTGGTGACCTCACAGTCAAACAGACTACAGGACACAAAAAAAAAACAGAACTTACGTGGGAATTGACTATTCTACCAAGCACTTGGGGTAGCCTTAAAGTCTTATATCTGAAGTTTGGTGGTTGAGATAGGTCAGAAAAAAAAAGAACCGTAGTACATTCATTTTATCTAGGAATCCCCATCCCCCATACTATGCTCTATGATCTAATTCAATAAAAGCTGACGAGAGGTTTAAAATTTAATTGAAAACATCACGACAGAAATGTTTGTAAAAATGTTTGTTGTTTGTAAAATGTTTTACTTATTTCGGATGTTCCTTCAGAGTTGAAGATAATTACTTCCTAGTCCAAACCTCCCGCAGGACGACGGGGGATGGGAGCGGGCAGGGTTTGAGCCCTGGACCATCGATAAGTCCGAACGATAGTCCAGCGCGCAAACCGCACGACCAGGCAGCCATCCTAATGTCACTCTGTTAAGTTTCTTAATGAAAAAGTTTTAAAGTAAGTGAGAGAGAGAGAGAGAGGGAGCGAGAGGGAGAGGGAGAGAGAGAGAGAGAGAGTGAGAGAGAGAGAGAGAGAGAGAGGGGGGGGTAGGTAATTTACTATAATTTATCCAACATGGCTGCTTTTCAAGTTGAAGAGACCCCCCCTCCCCCTCTAAAAGGCATGAAGAATACATCGTGGAAAGTTTTTTTTTTTTTTTTTTTAAATATCACTCTGGATTAGAGATTGCCAAATGTTAAATAGGTTAAATCCGGTTAAAACAAAATCAGACCAAGAAAAGGGGACTTAATTTTAATGTTAAGAACCAGTAAAGGGAAAGAAGTGCTGGAAAGGCGAGTCTCTCTATGTCTACCGCAGGACAGCCGAGTGTATATTCAGTAAGGCGGACAAATAGCGTAAACATTTCAATCAACGGTATGGAGGCCTCGCGGTACAACGCCGGAATGGATTTAACCTTTTAGGAGAAAAATATCAGCATAGAGTCCCAGAGACACTGGTTCATTGGCACTGCAGAGACAGTGGTTCCTTAGTATTGCAGAGACAGTGGTTCCTTGGTATTGTCTGAGACAGTGGTTTCTTAGTATTGTCAGAGACAGTGGTTCCTTGGTATTACTGAGACAGTGGTTCCTTAGTATTGTCAGAGACAGTGGTTCCTAAGTATTACTGAGACAGTGGTTCCTTGGTATTGTCAGAGACAGTGGTTCCTAAGTATTACTGAGACAGTGGTTCCTTAGTATTGTCAGAGGCAGTGGTTCCAAATTATTACTGAGACAGTGGTTCCTAAGTATTACTGAGACAGCGGTTCCTTAGTTTTGCAGAGACAGTGGTTCCTAAGTATTGCAGAGACAGTGGTTCCTTAGTATTGCTGAGAAAGTGGTTCCTAAGTATTGCTGAGACAGTGGTTCCTAAGTATTGTCAGAGACGGTGGTTCCTTAGTATTGCAGAGACAGTGGTTCCAAAGTATTGTTGAGAAAGTGGTTCCTAAGTATTGTCAGAGACAGTGGTTCCTTAGTATTGCAGAGACAGTGGTTCCAAAGTATTGTTGAGAAAGTGGTTCCTAAGTATTGTCAGAGACAGTGGTTCCTTAGTATTGTCAGAGACAGTGGTTCCTTAGTATTGCGGAGACAGTGGTTCCTTAGTATTGTCAGAGACAGTGGTTCCTTAGTATTGCGGAGACAGTGGTTCTTTAGTATTGTCAGAGACAGTGGTTCCTTAGTATTGCAGAGACAGTGTTTAATTAGTATTGCAGAGACAGTGGTTCCTTAGTATTTCAGAGACAGTGTTTAATTAGTATTACAGAGATAGCGCCTTATTAGCATTGTTAAATAGTGGTTCCTTAACATTGCTGGGACATGGTTTCTTAGCGATGCAGAGACAGCATTGAAGGATCTCATTAGGGGAGAGTTTCCTTGCAGCTGCTCTAAGTGATCACAAATAGAACATATGGTTCAGGGAGGCTCTACCGCATCTCACTTTGCGGATTTGGGCGACATTCTCTTGTTTGAGTTTCAATATGTGTGTGTGTGTTTAGATTTTAAAGGCATGCATGTGTACACACGTGTTTGTCACGTGATATCTTAAGATTTCTCTCTTAATTCCTGTGTTTGTTTGTTTTTTATTTTGGAAAAAGAGTTATTGTCTTCAAGTGAAGGGATGTGTGGAAAATTTCACGTGAGTTCACAGACCCCGTCGTGACCTGCATAATTTGCCACAGAAACGGGCAGAGCCGTTTTCTGCCGAGGATCTATTTCAATGCTTATTTCGCCATTCTTCAGCATGGACTTTTTTTGGGACTATAAATATGGCAACACAGTTACAAGATGTACCACAGAATGACTATATATTTCTAAAATAACAAATTAATTTTAGGTTTAGAATGATTTGAATAATACCCTGTACATCAATATTATTTTCACTACATATGTATTAGAATTGCAACAGACAATGTGTGACCAGTGCGTTATTTTATTCATTTATTTCAAGCTCTAAACTATGAGTTGTGATAGTTTAAGATAAGATAAGTTAGGATAAGATAATTCCGTGTCTTAATTGGAACCTCGCTTTCATTTTGTGTGCAAACTAAAGATTTGAATTACGCTTTAAAACCTTCGTTGGAGCAAAATAAATAAATAACATTATATATTTAGTACCGAGCTAGAGCCTAGCTTCAGTGGATCAAACAAATAAAGTACCTAGCTCCAGTTGATCAAACTAATAAAGTACCTAGCTCCAGTTGATCAAACTAATAAAGTACCTAGCTCCAATGGATCAAACTAATAAAGTACCTAGCTCCAGTGGATCAAATTAATAAAGTACCTAACTCCAGTGGATCAAACTAATAAAGTACCTAGCTCCAGTGGATCAAGCTAATAAAATAGGCTACGTAGCTCCAGTGGATCAAACTTATAAAGTACCTAGCTCCAGTGGATCAAACAAATAAAAAGTACCTAGCTCCAGTGGATCAAATTTATAAAGTACCTAGCTCCAGTGGATCAAACTAGTAAAGTACCTAGCTCCAGTGGATCAAACTAATAAAGTACCTAACTCCAGTGGATCAAACTTATAAAGTACCTAGCTCCAGTGGATCAAACAAATAAAAAGTACCTAGCTCCAGTGGATCAAATTTATAAAGTACCTAGCTCCAGTGGATCAAACTAGTAAAGTACCTAGCTCCAGTGGATCAAACTAATAAAGTACCTAGCTCCAGTGGATCAAACTAATAAAGTACCTAGCTCCAGTGGATCAAACTAATAAAGTACCTAGCTCCAGTGGATCAAACTAATAAAGTACCAAGCTCCAGTGGATCAAACTATTCAAGTACCTAGCTCCAGTGGATCAAACTAATAAAGTAGGCTACGTAGCTCCAGTGGATCAAACTAATAAAGTACCTAGCTCCAGTGGATCAAACTAATAAAGTACCTAGCTCCAGTGGATCAAACTAATAAAGTAACTAGCTTCAGTGGATCAAACTAATAAAGTACCTAGCTTCAGTGGATCAAACTAATAAAGTACCTAGCTCCAGTGGATCAAACTAATAAAGTACCTAGCTCTAGTGGATCAAACTAATAAAGTAGGCTACGTAGCTCCAGTGGATCAAACTAATAATGTACATAGCTCCAGTGGATCAAACTAATAAAGTACCTAGCTCCAGTGGATCAAACTAATAAAGTACCTAGCTCCAGTGGATCAAACTAATAAAGTACCTAGCTCCAGAGGTGCAAAAAAATTATTATCGGTCTATAGAAAAAAAAATGAATTTTGCTGCGCCCCGATCGAGATTAAGGGTGGGTTCTGTACCTGTAGATAGAGTTGTTAGCTAAGGTTTAGAACAGAGGGCGGGGGTGGCCATATTGGGGTCTAAAAGTAAGATCGTGAGAGACTATAATCTTCCTACTATGTGGAAATACTATGGACTAGATATGCCTTAGTAAGTGAAATTGATTTAAAAAAGCTTTAAAAGAGAGGAAAGGGGAGATAATTTTTTAAAGTAAGTGTAAAACGGCGAGTTATCCTTCTTTTTGTTCTTTAAGCATCGAATGCAGAGTTATCTACAGTGTGGATTTTGCAAGAGAGAAAAAAAAAACTGCGGCGATATGTCATTAATATTCATATGCTAGGCATGTCGAAGTGTTTGATCTAGGGTTGAATTGTAGAATAAGGGGCAGTAACTATTCAAATCAAAGTCTGGTAGTTACTGGGGAACAGAAATGATTATTGCAAACGCTCTTTTATATATCACAATGGAAGGCAGAGAGGGTAAAGGTTACGAAACATTAGACTGGAATACTTCTCCACTGTGATTACATAATAAAAGCCCCCAATATTTAAATGTGTCAGGTATAGATGTCTGTTACAGGCACTTTTGACAGACAAGGTAAAGTACAAATGTAGTCGTTGAGTATGTTTATGTGTGGGTGCGTGCGTGTGTGATGATTGTATCGCTTGGGACCCTTAGCTATATGACGATAGCAGAGCCGGCCTTAGATAATTGGAGGCCCTATGCGAAGTGAATTTGGTGGCCCCAAATGAAATACAAAAACAGAAAAGCAATTTATTTAATATAAAATTGGGCACAAATCTTGCTATTTCTTCTCTTCAAAAAAATTGTTTTGTGTCCTGTGCGAGACCCGATCAATCCGATGCCTAGTTTGCCTATGCCTAAGGCCGGCCCTGGCGATAGACTTAACCCTGCTATATAATAAGTGTGTTCAAGAGTGGTTCAATAATGTAGGACAATGAAGTTTTGAGTTTTAAAAAAAGTGAACACTTACCAAAGTGTGCGTCGCTAGTTAATCCTAGTTGACTGATATCATTATATCCAAAGTAATGATGACACAATATCCAAGCTTAGAATGGAAAACTTGAAACGGCGAAGAGCCAACAGAAATGAGTACCTTAATATTCCAAAATGAAATCACAAAATGAATAGGGACGTATAATACTCCATGTAAGAACACACACAATAAATTAATTTAAATCACAAAATTCACAGAAACAGATTAAACAGCAAAGCGAGAATCTTAATAACTTTCACTGCTTAGTATCTTTCTACTCTTGCTCAAATTAAGTTCTCCACTTTCTTAGAAAAAAACAAAACAAAACAAAACAACTAGAAATCGCTACAGAAGAATCTTTGTTTAATATGGGGGGGGGGGGGCTATTTTTATTTTACAAAAAGTTTTTCAGAATCAAGAAGGCGTGCAGACGTTTTGTTGTTGTTTAGTTGACCTTGACCTTGACCTATTTTTTTTACGTGACACTGAGCAGCCATCTTTTTTTTTTTTTAATAGCCTTTTATATAGCGCCACTTTCATTGCTTATAGCATGCTCAGAGCGCTTTTGGTCCAATCTCATTTGTGGACCAGTGGGGGGGGGGGATCTAGGAGTTGGTTTTCCTTTCTCTTAAAAGGGGGGGGGGGCACATGAGGCACACCCCTCCTTAACATTCACGGGATATGTTTCAACGATTGCTGGAAGGTTTCTCAAATGAAAGCTCTACCAGGATTCGAACTGGAATTCATCCGTCAAACAGCTAAACGCCCTAACTTTCAGCCTAGTTGGGCCATAGAGAGAAACGCCATATTCTTTAGATTTTCATTTCTGTGACCAAAAAAACAATCAACTTTTTTTAGGGTTCAAATGTCTGTTTATGTATATAACACGTAACGTGTGTTGAGAAGACCGAGTGGTAAAGCGCTTGAGTCTCTTGAGTTCAAATCCCGTTGAAGAGACTAAGACTGTAAACTAACTTTAGGACATTCGTAAATTTATCAAGTATTTTATCAAAATCGAATGGAAACTGAGAAAGTTTAGGGATTGGTTGTTAAGCGGGAGGGGGGGGGGACTTAGAGATTTCTCTCAGGTTTTATCACCTGTTAGCGTGGTGGTCTAGCGGTAAAGCGTTTGGCTTACGAACCAAGGGGCCCCGGGTTCGAATGTCGGTGAAGACTGAGTTTTCTAATTTCGGGAAATTTAGGGTGACTCGAGTCCACACAACTCTAATAGATATCTGGTCGTTGTGCCAGACATAATGACACCCTCCTTAGCCGTCGACCATAGAAGATGACGTCATATGCCCTATAGATCGCAAGGTCGGCAAGGATTACTTTACTCTTTTTATCACGTGACCTCATCTTATTGAAGTAATAGATTTTAGTGCTAACCATATTATAGTCAGTTAAACTTTTGACAACAGTAATGGACCTCATTCACCCATCGTAAACAAACAAGATTTAGCCACCCAAATCTCTTCTATATCATTTACGATCTCATGTTTAATTCATGATGGTTGTCACGTGACAGTTTTTTTCCCCGCTGTTTTATCAATAAGATCACGTGACTAAATGTTGTCTGTTTACGATTGGTGAATGAGGTCCCATTGCTGAGCTCACAGTTGTTTATTTCTACTTCTAATAACCCCTTATAATATTACCAATAATAACATCATCAACCCAGATCTAAGTTAAACCACAAGACCTAGTTTTACCTACCTTCAATGAGATGGCAATTAAGCTCAATTCAAACGCAACCAGGCCTCAAGATTAATTTCTTTGTTAGTTTTTATTTTTTGGTATCTCGTTGGCCTTGTTGGAAATAAATGATCAAATTTGGACAACCTTTGACCTCTTGCCGAACGAGAAACGTCAAAACCTAGATTCGCCTAATCTAAATGTTTTAGCTAGAGAACTTGAGAGAGAGAGGAGCAGGGTTGTATTCTCGGGGAAGGGGAAAGAGGGGTATTTCTAAGTTTGTCTTCTAACTGTGTTTGCCTACCTAACGGAAGGTCATGTGACCATAATATGAATGAGTCAAGGAAGCAAGTATTAATACACATTTCGCCAAAATAATCAGTTTGTCAGATGAGGTAACTCTGAATCAGATGAGCAAATCAAACTCGTGAAGCAGTGCTAACTATTTAATAATAATAAAACAAAGTTACAAAGAGAGTTTGTGTGGGAAAACAAACTCAAAATCGGCCCCCGAAATGGTCCACCCAGGCAGGTAAATAGCAGGTTTCAATATTTTCAGAAGGAATATCAGATTATAAATCTATTAAAGGCAAATGACATGGAAAAATGAAGAAAGAAAGTTGACAGAACTCCAAAAAATAACAACAATCTTTTTTTAAGTGTTCCACGGCATTGCCAATGCATGGCAGTTCACGTGATAATATGAAAAACTACTTATTAATTGTTGTTTTAAATTATGATTTACTTATATGCATACAAAATAGATGTTTTCTCTTTTAAAAAAAGTAAGTTTTTTTTTGTTAATGTATATTTATGACAGTTATTATTAAACTCGACAATATAATTTTAAAAAATACGTTTTGTAAAAAAATCTATAACCGTTTGAATAAATATGTTAAAAATATGGTAAATAGTCATCTCACTTACTAAATAGCCTCCCGTGTTTTGTTACTATTAATAGTGAAAAGTTGTAAAAATAGTGTATTTTATAGAAAAACTGCTTGCATTGTTGATTAAAAATTTTTTTCACTTTCATAATAGAAAAAAAGCAGCTGTTGCATCACAACTTTGAATGGTGTAAAATATGAAGTAGGATTTTCAATTATCTTTTCCAATCTACGAGATCTACACGGGACGGACGGACGGACAGACGGAAGGACAGACAGACCACACAAAACTAATAGCGTCTATTCCCCTTTCGGGGGTCGCTAAAAATTACCAGCTTTAGGGGTACAGTCTTAATTGTAAGGGGCTGGACGGTGGTGTTGTGTTTCATACAGATACAGACTCACATTTACCTGCGTACTCCATTCGTGAAGAGGAACACTGTGATTCGTGAAGAGGAACACTGTGATTCGTGAAGAGGAACACTGTGATTCGTGAAGAGGAACACTGTGATTCGTGAAGTGGAACACTGTGATTCGTAAAGAGGAACATTGTGATTCGTGAAGAGGAACACTGTGATTCGTGAAGAGGAACACTGATTCGTGAAGAGGAACACTGATTCGTGAAGAGGAACACTGTGATTCGTGAAGAGGAACACTGTGATTCGTGAAGAGGAACACTGTGATTCGTAAAGAGGAACACTGTGATTCGTGAAGAGGAACACTATGATTCGTGAAGAGGAACACTGTTATTCGTGAACTACCCGTCTTCGAGTCCGAAGATTAATTAAGAATGCAGTATTTCCCGTGGCTACGCAGCCCCAGCTGTGACCTACATATTTTGCCACAATTAGGGCATGCACAACCATTGTCCGCCGGTGGTCGATTAAGATTTTTTTTTCGCCGTCTGCGTCTGTCCTCGGCAGCGGATTTTCTTTTGGTCTCAAATGTGTATCTTTCGGCCTTGGTAAGTGACCTCCAGCTATCTTGTTCTGAAGCCCCATGCAACCAGTAGCTCTCTTCTATGTCAGCTAAGGCAAGAAATCGCCTAAGCTGGACTTTAAAGCGTTTCTGTTGGGTGCCTCTGTTACGTCAACCAAGTTTTAACTCACCAAAAAAAGACTGCTATTGGCATACGTTCGTCTCCCATATGGGATACGTGCCCTGCCCAGCGTGACTGTCTGACCCGCAAAGAACAATCTACAATTTTCCAACTAAGAACAGGACACACACCACTATTAAATTACCACCTGAACAAAATAAACTCCACACAACTCCACCTCTGCAGACACTGCGCCCACCCCATTGAATCCGTAAACCATATCCTCTTTGAATGTCCCTCCCTAATCCACCTTAGGCAGACCCTACTTCCACTACAGCCCAACATAACCAACACCCTGTACGGCAGTGCTGAACAACTGAAGAAAACAGCACACTTTTTTTTTTCCTTGGGACAGTCTGCCAAAGAGCTCATAGCTCAGCAGCTATAAAGCTGGCTAGAAGAAGAAGAAGAAGACTGTCTGACCATAAGAAGTCCCTCTATACTGTCCATATCGGCGTTCGCAAAGACATCGCTGTTTGTAGTACCGTCTTACCACCCATGATGGAGCGCAAGTTTGAATGTTAAGATCTATTATCACAGAGTAAAACTATAATCTTATCTTCTTATCTTATATTATACAGAATCTATAAAGGTCACAAACGAAGCAGTAGTGAACTCGCTTTGACAATGAACTTCTCACCCTGACATAGAAGAACATGTTAATTCGATGCCAGGACAAAAATAAACAAAATGTACTTCTAACATATTTAATTCTAGTTCTGTTTAATAGAATGATGATGATGTTTGTTGACAAGGGTGTGCTCACTTGCTATAACAGCGGCAGTGTTTAACCTATTGCTGCTCTTCTATCATTGACTCTTCCGAAATGGCTACCTGGTCGTGCGGTTTGCGCGCTGGACTGTCATCCAGATTTATCGATGGTCCAGGGTTCAAACCCTGCCCGCTCCCATCCCCCGTCGTCCTGCGGGAGGTTCGGACTAGGAAGTAAACTATCTTCAACTCTGAAGGAAACATCCGAAACATGTAAAACATTTCACAAAACACACATCAGATCCGTATCAATATTAATCAAGGGCTGGGGGGGTTAAAACCCGGATCCCTCTAACGCCCCACTATAACAAATTCCCAACTACGCCATTTAGGTCAGGCAAGACGAAAAAAAAAAAAAAGGCGGCTTCGTAATGGTGGTAAAAGAGTTGTCATTCTATACAAAACCATCAAATCATTCTGGTCTTGGCAATACGATACGCTTGATTGACTTGAGTTCAGTAGGTCTATATCAATAAACAGCGAATACCACGCTACCGTCCACACCCGCCCGACAACCCGAATCTACCAGATAATTGAAGTTAATATCACCACAGAACCAAATTGACTTTCAAACTGTTACCCCCTCCACCACCACCCCCCCCCCACGCCCCCCCCCCCCGAGACCGCGTTCTCCAACTCTCTCCCTCGAGGCCTATGTTGTAATAGATATCTTATTCTCCATGTACTTTCAAAGTTGTCCTGTCTGGGTTTTGTGGGCGTTTAAAAGTTGTCCTGTCTGGGTTTTGTCGGCTTCTGTAGGGGGTGGCGAGTGAAGACAGCCGGGGACGAAAAGGGGGGTGGGCAATATCAGACTAATGGGGTTGAATATTTAAGAGCAGCAGAGAAATATTTGATGAACGAACTTGTTTGGTTAACAGATACCTTCTCGGAACACACACAGGTAGATTCCAATGTACACCAGATCGATTCCACATTAAAATATGAAAATCGATTTCGATTCCTAACATTGTTGTATTTTCATCTTAATGAGAAATGTATTGGATTACGATGCAAGTGATTCTCATTAGAGCTAGACTTAATAATAATAAATAATAATATTTTATTTATAAAGCGCTGTTAACAAACAAAATGTAGGCTCAAGGCGCTGTAATAACATGTGCAGAATACATGCTTAGGCGGCTAATAGAGAACTTTAAACAGTCATCGGCAGACAATAGATATGTCTGCGTTGGGGGTTTGGCGAAATAGGTAGGTGTTTATGGTCGGTCGTTGGTTTTTAGTTCAAGATAGCTAGTGTAACTAAACCGATGTAGGCATATTCTATTTTTAATGAACTAACTTTAAAAGGAGGCGCGGTGACTGAGTGGTAAAGCGCTTGGCTTCTTGACCGGGGAGTCCCTGGTTCGAATCCTGGTGAAGACTAGGATTTGTACTTTCTGGATCCTTAGGGAGCCTGTGAGTCCACCCAGCTGTAACGGGTACTTGAGTTAAGTTAAGGAAAAGTAAAGACGGTTGGTCGTTGTGCTGGACACATGACACCCTTGTTAACAGAGGGCCATGGAAACAGATGGAACCTATATCACCTATCCCATAGATCACAAGGTCAGAAAGGGGAACTTTACTTTTTTTTACTTTTTAACTTTAAGTATCTTTAAGAAGCTTCTTTTTTAAAACAAAAATTAATATAAATTTGATTAATAATATATACACAGATTTCACATAAGATTTGGATCTAGATGTAACAAATGAAAGTATTATTTTAAACCAGCGGTTCTCAACCTTTTAAGCTCAGCGACCCCCATTTTAGAATCCCCCACTCTGCCTCGACCCACCCACACACACTGCAATAGAAGAATAGAATAATTTATATTTTCGATGGTCTTAGGCGACCCCTGGCAAATCGTCAATCGACCCCCAAGGGGGTCGCGACCCACAGGTTGAGAACCCCTGTTTTAAACGAACTCTGACTCACAAAAAATACACGTCGTTACTGTTAGACACTTAGTATTTTTCGTTTATGTAGAGACGCACCATAATTGACGGATTTTGAACGTAACTAGTAACGCTATAACTTAGTGGGGTTAGAGGCTACTTAGAGACAGAAATCAGTTGGTGATAGGATTTCATAAGGGTAGGACGCATTTTATCGATAGAGACATCGACTGTGGTCCTTTTGCTGGATTAAATCTATTTCATAAATTGTTCAAAGGTCTGGACTTCGTTTCTATACTTCTTAATCGTGAGTGTCGTCTGTCCTGTTGGTTAGTCGTATTGAAATACACCCGCACGAGAAACCCAGACATCTCCACAGAGTAATTCTGTCGAAGTCAGACAGGCAACACTATCTACAAGGCAGATAGCCATACATCACATTACTCTCTCGCGTCTCTGATTTCATCTCGCCCCCTGAACTATGAAATCACATGAATTATGACTGACCATCTCGTGGTTTCATCACTACCTGAACCAATCTGTAATTTTTCACCTTGGAAACACATACACGCACTTTGTAATTGTAGGTGACAGCTAGGACTGGGCAGCCATGTAAGATGCTGCATCCCTGCTTAAATATTTGCACTCAAGGACAAGTCTTATTAGTAGTATTTTGTACACCACCAAACATATGTCGATAGTTATGACTTATTGTTACCAGGTAATTGCCATTTTAAAATACTTATATACTTGTCAGTATTGTAAGGTATTAACAAGGTTGAAAAACATAAACAGCGTATAAATATAATATGAAGGTGTCTTTTAAAGACATTGGAATGTGCATTAATATGCTGAATAGCTAGCTCAAGATTTATCTTCTTGGCCTGATGGTGTTTTGGAGTTTTAAAAAAACTTTCAGAAATTTCAATAATAAGGCAATAAGTCCACCAACCAATTGTAGAACAACAGTGGATTCAGGAGGGATAAAACTAATTCTTATGTACATACAAAATAAGCTGTTGTCTTCTCTCTTTTTTTTTTTTTTACATTAAAAATGAGATTGTGGTGTTTTTTTTTCATAGAAAATGAGATTGTGGTGTTGTTGTTTTTTTTTCTGCGCATAGAAACTTAACAGATTCACGCTAACAGTTTGATTCCGAGCGATGGTCGAGAAAAAAGAGCTCAACTTTCGCAATAAGGATTCCAGAGCACATTAACTCTTTCTCTCCAAACTGACGATACCAGCGTTGATTCCACCAGAATGTGGTAAATAATTACGGAGAGAAAGACTTAAGATCTTTATTATGGGATTTCAAGTCTATTCCGAGTATAATATTTCGGAACATCCAGATTCAGTTACGAAGATACCGGAATTCACCCACCTTATAAGTTAGGAAAGTATACTCTACGCCTATGATTTGTTCTTTACCCAATGCTGAGGAAACCATAAAGCTAATGTTTACCGCCTTTCAAGACACACAATCTGTAGATCCCTCCTTGGCCAACAGCCATACATGCATTACTTGCACGCACGCATACACACACACACGCGCACACACACACACACACACACATAGAGTGTGTTAAGACAATATTAGCTTTGCAACTGTTATCTTATTGAACTAGGTCCCTAATGAGTTCCCTCAAGATCAGATCAAACTGGCGGCCCGCGGGCTAGACTTTGCTTTTAGCGTCTCTCACTTTCTCTTTCTCTCTCACTTTCTCTTTCTCTCTCTCTCTCTTACGATCTCTCTCTCTCTCTCTCTCCCCCTCCCCCCCCCGCTTTTATAAACAAAAGTCATCATAATGATGCTTCACGTCCATGGGCGGCGCGTTACTTTTTTTTTTAGGTATAATCAGAGGCGGCAATTGAGGAAGGGTCTCCTGCAATGTTTACATTTTATGAAAAATTTTCTCAGTACATGTGATGGGGGAGGCCGGTGGCGGAGTAGTAAAACGTTTGACTTCCAAACCGAGGGGTCACGGGTTCGAATCCTGGTTAAGACTTGGATTTTTTAATTTCAGGGTCTTTATGGCGCCTCTGAGTCCACCAAGCTCTAATAGGTGCTTGATATAAGTTGGAGTTGGTTAGTCGTTGTGCTGGCCACATTGACATCCTCGTGAGATTTTGGGCCACAGACACAGATGCCCTATAGATCACAAGGAATGAAAGGAGGACTTTATTATTTTACTTTGCGGATAGCTAGAAGTTATTGGGTAACAATTTGGTCGAAAATCAGTCTCGTCTTTTGATCAACATGGTCAAAGTAATGAACTGATTACACTGAACATTAGGAGCTAGCTAGAAATAAGTGACCAATGCCTGAACATGAGTTTTTCTTGGACCTTGGCGTGTGTGTGTGTATGTCACAGTCTGCCCTGCAAGATGTTTGGAGACTCAAAGAGTCAGAAATTAGAAAAATAAGGGAAATATACGCACATGGTATATATCTCAATACTGTAAGATTTATCTCCCTTTTATATAAAACAAAATGTAATTATTATATTACTGTAAGATTTATCTTCCTTTTATATAAACAAAATGTAATTATTACAACTAATTAATTAAGTAATTGTTGTTGTTTTTATTGATTCGTGTGTTGTCATCGACAAGGAATAATTGTGCAAAGGTTCAGCTTGATTCGAGAATGGGAAGTGGGAGAAATACCGTGTACACGATTTGTACCAGACAGACAGGCAGACAGACATTGAGTTGAAACCAGCTTTGTAATAACTGGCCTGCAGTTGAATCTAAATGAACGTAGAAAATGCGTTTAAATTCAAACCCAACAAAGCTGCAAATTACAGAGACATACTTCAGCAAACACACAGCAGAAGTTGAAGCGAAGAATGAAAAAAAGTTAAACTGATAGTGAAGAGGCACCTAACTGTATGACACGATTGTCAATATATGTAATATGATAGTAAATATTCATTTTCTAAAGCGCATCTTTAATGTTACCTTAGGCTGGGTGAATGAGGTAGTTCCGAATCTCTGACCTACTTTATAAAAAGTCACGTGACTGTGGTCTTATACATGGCAATAATGGCAATATCTTCCTATGATAAGATGTAGATCTAGATTTAGTGCTAGCCTAGATCTAGTAGACCTACTAAATAATCATAAAAATTGGTGAATTATTGTAACATACTTTTTATTACTTAAAGATGTCTAGATCTAGACTATTTTCATGTTTAAATTGCAATGAAATCAATGAGGTCAGTAATGTAAACAACACACCCACGTGACTGAGAAGAAATCCGGAACTACCTCATTCTGGTCCAGCCTCTAAGGAAAAAGGGGACGGCATCCTCATGCAAGTCCTGAGTATGTAAAAAACAACAAACCAAATATGAAAGAAGCTTCTAAAAAAAAAAAACAGAATTATCTGGCATACAATAATCTCAAACAAAATAAAGCATGACTTTGCTATATGTATTCAGAATCTTCTGGTCAAACATAATCTCAAACAAAAAGGTTTGAACGAAAAAAAAAAAGAAAATTCTACTACTTACAGAAGTGTGAAGAACAGAAGATGCAGGATACCTGGTACATATTCCCAGAACCGGTGCATATGTACAGGTGAAGACTGCTATGAGATTATAACCATAATCTTCGAATACAAAAACAAATTCTAATAAAATACTCAGAAAAACAAAAAGATAAATGCACATTCCTCGTTCATTATGCTCGGACAAATTCGAACAAATGCTCCTTTTTCCCTAGTGCTGTCAGAGCATGGAATGGGTTGCCTGAACCAGCCAGGAAAACCAGTGAATTTGGCAGAATTTAAGTCATTGGTTAACATGTATGACACGTAGGACGTAATCATCTTCTTTTTTTTTAAATTAACGTCTGTATTATATAAGTTAAGAAAATAAGATAAGAGTTAAGTTAAAGTAAAATAAAAAATGAAAAGGAAATGAAATATAGCATTCTATTTATGTGCACTTCATGCTAGTGAATATATCTTTATTTATCTTGCGTTAAGATAATAAAGATGATGATATTATGGTGTAAAGACTTTGCAATATAAAGTAGTATAACGAAATGATTAAAAATCCGGCATCAAGGAAGAGTGCAGTTTTTCGCTTATCTGTAAAGATTTAGCACTGACCTACATATTTGTCTATTTGCTAACCAAATGACTTTTTTTCAATGTTTAAATACATTCAAATAAAGTAGGCTATTTAAACAAAAGCTCTTCAAATTAATTCACCTCTGCTGATCTATATATAGCACTCCTTATTTCATATGCCAGGATAAACAGATTTTTCTCAAGTCTCATGCCAGCTTGGCTGGCGTGAACTGTTCAGAAAAACAAATGAATTAAAAATGTAAAGTTCTGATATGACTGACCAGAATTATATAGACATATAAGGATAATAATGTCATGTATTTTATTAATTTCAAGATGAGAAAATATAAATCTAGAAAAGTTTTATTAATCTTATTATTATTCTTTCAAAATGCAAACGGCTATTTAAATGAATGAAAATGAGAAGGCTGCCAAACTCGCCAAGAGTGAGAGAACAAACTCACAATAAAACAACAACATTGCTCTCTATCCAGAAGAAACAAATAGTAAAAAAGATAATGAGAAATTGACAAGTTCTCATCCGAATCACAAGAAACATGAGGCCTATTATAAGCTATCCCGACAAGATCAACGTCTAATCTTTCGACTCAGGACTTGTCACAACAGAATGAGACAGCAAATGTTTCGGAAGCTCAAAATTGGAACCAGTGAAATCTGCCCATGTGGAGTGTCACCAAAACTGTTCTCTTTACCACGAGGCCCGTACAAGACACTGGCCCCAAAACACCCCAACAGAAACAAAACTATATGGAGAGCTCCCTGATTTAGGAAACCACTGCGCAGTTCATCTCATATATTGGTCTAGTCATCCGAACACTCCAACATAACAATGAGAACGAAGAAGAAGAAGAAGAAATGAACGCTTTTTAACCAACTTTCTTATGACCACAATGACCACAGTGGCTTACTTAATGGCTGGCTGCACTTCGGACGGTCGTCACGATATCCCGAGTTCGAGCCATACCAGTTACTCTCGTCTGCTGTTTTGCATGAGGTTCTGGGTAGGACTTTATATAAAATACATTTCTGAAAAAGCGCGTAAAAAGATATGTCTCAGATGAGATTTTCATACATGGAAGAAAAACTATAAATAGCTTTTTGGTACATCCGATGTACAAAAAGAAATGGCGTGTTGAGAAGTCTTTTAAAAAGGTATATGATTTTTAAAAAAAAATGTTTAGCTCTGTAAAATCCAATTTTCTAAACTCCTCACAACATAATTTCAATGTGAGGAAAGCAATAGACTTTACCTCTATGACTTTAAACATAAGTTCAAACAAATAGGCAACTCACTTGCGATAATATCGATTGCTATGTATTAGGATATTATTAGAGGTTTGGCTCAATTCTTTTTTATTTAGTGCATTTGAATTGTTTATAAAACAAATAGGCAACTCAATAGCGATAATATCAATTGCCATGTATTAGGATATTATTAGAGGTTTGGCTCAATTCTTTTTTATTTAGTTTATTATGTGGTGATGATTATGTACCGTATGAAGTAGTTAAAATTATTTTAATTTCATACAACGTTGAACAAATCTAGGTCTAGAAAATTAGAATAAAAAAATATAAAATCATCAATTAAATTTAAAAAAAAAAAAATCAAAAGAAAAAGTTCAACACAATGAATAACTCTTGTGTTTAGAAGAGTGCAGTCCCTTTTATCTTCTTAATGACAGTTGTAAACTATCCAGCCTGTGTTATCTCTATGGAGACAGAGAAAACTGCTGTTGCCAAGGACGCTGATCTAATGACCATTGTTTTAAACGGGGAGATAACCAATTTTACTTTCAAGATTAAGCCTAGCACTAGCGGCAGTTAAGAGCCCTGGCGATAGGTAGCCAGCTCGTCAGTTTTGGAATTGGCACTTTGAAAGCGTTAGACAAACACAGGCAAAGTTATGTGAAATGTACTCATGAAAAAGAAGGGGGTGGCGAGAGGGGGGGACTGGGCAGAGAAAAGATAGAGACTGGATAGAGAGAGAGGGGAGAGAAGAGGAATGAAAAAAATAAAAACATAGAAAAGTGGAGATACTGAAGAGAGAGAGAGAGAGCGCGAGAAAGAGGGGAAGAGGAGAGAGAAATGAACGTCAGAGGAGAAAGAGAAAACAATAGAGAGAGAGGAGAAATAGTACAATGGAAATACTAGACAGAGAGAGAGAGAGAGAGAGAGAGGTTGGGAGAAAGAGATAGAGAAGGGTGAAAGAGAAGAAGAGGTGAGATAGAAATGAAAGAGAGAAGAAAGAGAGAAGAAAGAGAGAACGGAGAAAAATTCAAACAATGTTACCAAGACAGTTTGTGTTGAAACACAAAACTCAAAATCGGGCCCCCGAAGTGGTCCACCCAGGCAGGTAAAAAGGCAGGTTTCAATATTTTCAGAAAGAACATCAGAATAAAATTCTATCAAAGGCAAATGACAGAGAAGGATAGAGAAAGAAGGTTGACAGCTCTTGTGTGGTGCCCCAACTGTCCAGCAGACCAAGGGATAGGTGAAATGTGAAAGTGATAGGAGACTCTGGGGGGACAGAAGAGAGGAGGGAAAGAAAAAAGTAAAGATAAAGAGAGATAAAGAGAGATAAAGAGAGATAAAGAGAAAGAGAGATGGGGAAAGAGGGAGTTAAGGAAAGGGGTGGGTAGGGATTGACGAAAGCGTGAGAAATGTAGTCCTACCAGTATACTCCTAGAATCAATGAATGAAATAATTTTCTACCTAAGGTAATCTCAGTCAGGGCCGGCCATACTAATTGCGAGGCCACTCTTCTAATTTCTTTTTTTTTTACAATAACAACTATTTCTATTAATTAGATCCTTATATCAACATGTATTATACAACGTGCATAGGGAGCAACTCAAACGTAATTGGCACTAGTACCTTAATTAATATTTCGGGAATCTTTCGCTACTCTAAATATGTTAAACCTTTAAGTCCTACATTTTAAAAAGCCAGTGAAAAGAGTCCTAACTGTTTGTGATATGATAAATGTAAATTTCATGGCCACGGACAGGCGCGAGGCGCAATTTAGGAGCAATCGGTGAAATCGGCTTACTTGGCAGAAGTATTCATAGCACGTGACGAAATACGTGAATCAATAAAATTTTAAAAAAATCAACGAATTGGTTAATCAACTATTGGTATCTAATTATATACAAAAAGGAAGTTAAATCTGGCAAATTTAGATAGATATGATAATGATTGTGGCGGTTCTTTCCCTTATATAAACTTTTTGTTTTCAAAAGTATTTTTTTTTTATTTTGCTTGTTACAAAGCTTATATCAGCTCGTTCTGTCTGTCTGTCTGTCTGTATTTTTGTTTAAAGTTTGTTCACGTTATTTCTCCCACACTCAACTCAGATCAAGCTGAAATTTTGCACAATCATTTCTTTTACCCAGGGGCGTAGCTAGGAATTTTCCATCATTTGAGGACCCTGTGGGGTGGGGGGGGGGCTCTACCTCTTTGGGGGCCCCTGCATTTTGCTTAATATACTATACTTAATGTAAAAAACACTCATTTGGGGGCCCGGAGGGATTTTCAAATTCTCCCTCTCCTTCCCCCACCCTACGCCACTGCTTTTACAACATAAGACTCAATTTAAAAAAAATTAACCCATTAGTTAAATAATTATTGATAATTAATTATGTTGTTTGGCATCTTGAACAAGGGAAAGAAATCTTCCTTGACAGATATGGTGGGTATAAGTTGAAATTAGTCCAATGAAGGACTCGATCCCTGAGTGAACCTTTTTGTTTATGCATTAATAAAACGACCAAGTAAACATTCACCAAGATACCCCCCCTACCCCCTTCCCTCTCCCTTTCACAACTGGTCCAGACAAGCTTTAGGATCATAGCGCATAGAGGAAGCTAAAGGCTTACAAAAACAATTGGTCGAAATATTTCTGATCACACAGATTTATTATGTTTAGGTCAATAACGCATATAATTACATGACTAATCTAAACTAATTGATACAATTACTTAAAAAACAACAACTAATTGATACAATTACACTTTATAGAAAGTATTTTTAAAAAAGTCTTTTAATGCTTCTTTTGTCTGTTTGTTTTTATAATTTAAATACTGACTATCTCGAGTTTTCTGATCTTATTAGAGACGTCCCTTCAAACTAGAAGATAATTACGTCACAGAACACAGCATGCACGTCTAACCAACTCTCTCCGGTCAGCCATGACAAGCGGTCACTTGGGTGTAGTGTGTCCTCGTTTTTTGCTGTACACGCGTCACATCCAAACACAGGCAGACCAACTCCTAGCAAACATACAAACATTAAAGGGAAACTCCGATGGTTTTTCAAATTCGAGTTATTGACTTATTTAAATTCAGCGTAAAAAGTTGTAAAAGTAAATATTTTACCTTTTTTTTATTTAAATGCTTAGAAACATTTATATTTAATAAATTAGACAGTAAATTCTTGACATCTCCTAAAAAACGGGATTCTTTGAGATTTTGTTTTTAGGTTAGGCATACGTCACTTCCATCAACAATACTGAAAAGGGAAACTAGATTTAACCAATCGTATCGCTTCATTCTTACAGGCTCTTGGGCTTAGTGACGGCCTAGTCCAGAGCTATGGTACAGTTATATATATACATATATATATACTTAAACGCATTAGGATAATCAACATGAGAAAAAAAAAGTAACATTTTCATCTAAGCCTCTCCCTGTCCCAAGAAGTAAATAGATCGTGTGTCTGACTGATTCGAACAAACTGGTCAGTGTAAGGCTAGTCGAGACTACGTGTAGTCGGTCATGACAAGACAACCAAGCGATAGTGTTTGTTGTGTGTTGTGTTGTGGTCAGACGAGAAAATACACACTGCCGTGGTTAGTCAAGCATGTAAATCTACTTTCAACACGCATTTTTTTTCTTCGCTTACAAGATCTAGATCTAACTGCATAGGAGAATAGAAACTTTACCGAATGGTCTCCCGCTATACAATAAGTCAATAGATTTAATTAATAGGTTAGTGTGACGTCACATAGAAACCTGGTGAAAATCTGACCGTTTTGGATGCGCAGGAAAATTACGTCAGAAAAACATCAATTGCTAAGTTATTATTGCAAATAGAAAACAACAACAATGTATTCATTATCTGCAAGTCCAAACTCATATCATATAAAAAAAAAAAAAGTCAAAACTATCGGAGTTTCCCTTTAAAAATACTTTTGCTTTTGTCAATTAAAAAATATATAAATGTCAGTGCTTCCTTCATACCACTTGTAGAGCGATTTTTTTTTCTTTTGAGATCTACTGAACGTTAGATTAGAAAACAAATTGAACATTTTATTACCGCCCCTCCCCCCACCCCCCATTCCTCCTAGTTCATAGTCCAGCGAATGTATAGATCTACTAAACTTTATAATATTCCAATTATAGACTAACACTAAGACTAAAACTGCTTTATAGAACCTTATGGAAATTTGTTGTGATTACAAGGACTCTTTTCTCATCTACAGACAACACAACAGAAAAATACACATAACTAGAACAGACACACCATAAAAGAGTTCATTCAGCGACTACACACAGGCATCGTGGTCCTCTCCATGTTTTCCCGATCATAGGGTGGCGTTGATCAAGTCTGAACGAGTGAGGTACGAACGAGTTTTTGTACCGCTCTGTTCTTTTCTTGATTGGTAGGCCTATAGATCTAGAAGACGATGAATACAATTTGAAATACTCCAATAAATGCGGAAATACCCGAAGATATAGAAAGGGAAGATAAATAGTTTCTCGTCCTTAAGCCAATTTTAAATTTATTTATTTATTTGCTTCGAATTTAAAATTTAACGGTCAAACTAGAGTTTTTTTCTAGTTGGCCAACGAGCTGGTCATTCTTTTTCCAACGATATAAAACAACTTAATGTCTATAAAAATCGATAGAGTCGTTTTCAAGATCCGTGTCCACCTAAAAGGTTTTTCCACCCACAAATTTTCACGAGTTTACAAGTTAAAAACAGGTTTTGAAAAAAGCTTAAAATAGACTACATACAGAGATCATAGTCTCGAGAAGCTGTTTGGGCAGAGCGGTGTACAGACTGACAGTAATTTAGACCTATGTCAGCTGCAATAGCATGTCCAGTTTGTAGTAAACATTTCGAGTGCAGATAGGTCTCAGGAGTAGCTTGCAGAGACAGAAATACGGAACCAAGTTGCCAGAATGTCAGAGTTAAATTAAATTAAATTATATCTTTTATATAGCGCTACTTTCATGCTTATAGCATGCTCAGAGCGCTATTGTCCAATCTCATTTGTGGACCAGTGGGGGGGGGGGGGAGGGGGAATCCTTTACATTATGTTTATAGTCTTCTTTCGAACCCTCATTATCCCGCAGCCCCCTCCCTTTCTCCCCCCCCCCCCCCCCCTGGGCACTACCGAAAAAAAAAAAAGGTTACAGATTCAATGCCACTATTACTTTTGATCTTTGCAGAGCCAGTAAACTTAACGAGAACAGGAGAAGTGATTCGCAGTAAGGAGTCTAGCTTTAAAACAACGTCATTTTAACTCCCATAGTCACGTGATACCCATGCTTTAGTTTTCTTTTTTTTCTCTTCATTTTCAATTTTTAGATAAAACAACCGTCTTTGACTCCAAAGATTAAGGATGATTGCAGGGGTTTACGTTATCAGGCGAACCTCTTTTCCAAGAGTCTTAGACTCAACTCTACGATAATAACACAGAAGAAGAACAATTGTCGTTTACAGTGAACTATTTGTAGCTTACCATTTATAGCTTACCATTTAAAGCGTATCATTTATAGTGCACAATTTATTCTGCTTACCATTTATAGCATACCAATTATAGCTTACCATTTATAGCTTACCATTTAAAGCTACCCATTTCTAGCTTGCCATTTATAATTTACTATTTAAAGCTTACCATTTATAGATTACCGTTTAAAGTTTACCATTTCTAGCTCGCCTTTTATAGGTTACCTTTTAAAGATTACCATTCATAGCTTACCTTTTAAAGATTACCATTTATAGCTTACCATTTAAGGTTTATCATTTATAATTTACCATTTAAAGCTTACCATTTATAGCTCACTGTTTAAAGTTTACCATTTTTAACTTGTCTTTTATAGCTTACCTTTTAAAGATTTTCATTTATAGCTTACTTTTTAAAGATTACCATTTAAGTTTTACCATTTATAATTTACCATTTAAAGCTTACCATATATAACTTACCACATATAACTACCATTTATAGCTTACCATTTATAGCTTATCATTTATAGCTTACCATTTATAGCTTATCAGTTTCATATGTACAAGTTAGATTTCAATATGGAACAAACCTATGGCTTGTACAACAAGAATGTTCTGGACAAAGCAGGAAAAGAGAACAATATAGACAAGACGATTATGGATTACCGCCCCTCGAATCCAAGGGGAGATGAATCCCATCTACAGGAATAAAAAATTTAAATCCTACTCCAGAAATGGGCGAGTGCGCATGCGCCTTAAGCGTTCCTTACTGAGTTGGGAAAAAAAAACAACAAGTTTCCTGTGTTCTATGTTTTTTTCCCCCTGTGTTTAAGGTAAAATCTTTTAATTTTAAATTCAAGTATGTCTGAAGTCTGGATGGGAAATTATAAAACAAAAGACAACTCTGGTCTGCCTTCCCTTACCTCCCCTGGGGACTCGGCGGCACTCTCCACTGTTGAATGATTAATTTATGCAGCAAAATGGTAAGCGCCAACTTCCATCAATGGCGCTGGGATATGAATGGCGGGGATCGAAGAGGTTCCGTCCCTCCCTGTCCTCCCCGATACGCCCCACACAGCTTACCTACCTCCCCACTTAATGATAACATTATCATCCTCCTCCAGTGCCAGCCTCTTACTGGAAGGAAGACTGTTAAAAGAAGGAACGACAGACATCATGGGACTGAAAGAATATTGAGTTCAATCTCCACGGTGCCGGCTTTCGTATCGCAGTGGCCTAGTTTAAAAAACCGAATTAAATTTTAATGACTTCTGAGTCTTGGGCTATCCCCCAGGTATTAGGTCACGTGACTCAACAAACAAAAGAATCAAGAATCTCAAATTCTCAAATCAATATAACGGCTAATAGCTATGTAAATATATAAATATAAATTAATATATATATATGAATATATATGAATATATATATATATATATATATATATATATATATATATATATATATATATAGATAGATAGATAGATAGATAGATAGATAGATAGATAGATAGATAGATAGATAGATAGATAGATAGATAGATAAATAGATAGATAGATAGATAGATAGATAGATAGATAGATAGATAGATAGATAGATAAGATAGATCAAACTTATCTTTATGTTTATTTGTCAGTTTATTTTATTGAACGTGACGTGTTGTCTGGGTGATCTTACTTGACCTTTGTTTTGGAGGCTTCCTGAATGCTGTGAGCTTGTAAAAATGACCAGAAAGTAGTTTTCCCACGTGGTCAAGTAGCCCTGCCCTGTACGCTTTAGCGGCAAGACATGTTGCTGACATTTTGTTTGGTCTTATGCATAAAGGCTGCGTAGAGGGATGGTGGCCTTGCACTGGAGCTTTGGGCCCTTTTTATACGGCTGGTGAGGCCTACTTGAGCTCCGTAAAGTTTGGTTGCACTCTGGGCAAGGTCTTTCAGCTGGTGCTTTGTGTGAGTTTCTGCGATTTTCCGTCAGTTTTAAAAGCGCGGCGCCATAATACTAAATCGTTAGCGTCCGTCTCGTATGTGCCAGGGCTAGTGTTGAAAGTCCTCAGGAATGCTTTGGTGTGTAGCTAAAGCTTTTTTTTTTTTTTTTTTTGACCACCCTGAGCGCGATTTATATATAGTACATTGCAAATTGTACGATCGTTGACATTGTAGATATCTCCCTGTTATTGTATTACTTTAAGCGTAAGGAAACGTATAGGGATACTTTTGACATTTAAATGTCAGCTTTAAAGGACCACTGTCTTATAGAATATGAAACGTTTTTGGTGAACCTGTTCACTGCGATTTAGACCGTGAAAAAAGGCTTAGTTGTTCTATGCCTAAGTTAAGTAATAACAGGCTTTTATCGTCCATGGAAAATGGGAAGGCTATCAGTCATTCAGTCATCAGGACTTTGAAGATAGCAGGGTATATTTCATATTTGGTTTTAAGTCGCTCCGAAATATGTTTTGGTTGTAAAAAAAAAAAAAAAGGGAGATGATTACGTCTTATATATTGTATTTACCTCCCTTTGATCGCCTTTTGTTGCTATTCGCCGCATTGGTTATGGAAGGGAGATGATAACTGTGTCAATGTAATGAACATATAGTGGCATTATACTTCTCTTTTTAAATATTTTGACCGGTCTTGTCGCGCCAGACGACTCGGGTTTATGATATTGAGAAGCTACTGTCAGTTTGGCAACCTGGCTTTAATCTTGATCTAAGTATATCTCGACACTACAGTTCAAACTGACGCGCTCCCTGGTCACGGCCGCATTCTTATATACTTGCGAGTCTTGAACTCTGACTGTAGAGCTAGAGATGAGGATCCTAGCAATGGAATTGAGATGCTACAGAAGGATCCTAGGCATCACATTTAAAGACCGTATCACAAACCAAGAGATTAGTGACAGGGTTACTGCAGCGATTGGACCCACGATGACCTGCTAACTATCGTAACAAAAAATACTCTAAAAGTATTATTACTATATCTTCTGGGCTTAAAATACCTTATTTCAGGGAACAGTACCAGGAAAAAGAAGAAGAGGCAGACAGGGAAAGAGATGGGAAGACAGCTGTTAAGGCTTCCGCGCGGTGTTGATTCTTTGAAATATAACTAGTGTAGATCTACGTCTGACTGGAAGTAACACTGAACTCAAACTACTTCAGTAACACCGGCAAAAGGCCGAAACAATCAAAATATGTAGTCGACGCTGATGTTGTCCTACAAATATATTTAATAATCACGAAGGGAATCGTCCGATGTCAGCTATGTCCGTAAATCCGTATATCTATTGTACTGCTCTACACGAAGCGTCTTCTTTAAGCGTCACTTAGAGCATTCTTGTTTTTTACCAACTTTACGGGCAGGTTCATGTATAGAACAACCAGATAGACCTGTTAACTACCTCACCCTAAGGTCAATGTTAGTCAACAATCACAAAGAGGAGTGGCTCAACCAATGGGCATCAGGAAACACAGCAGAGCCATGTACAGAGAAATGACTAAGCCTAACAAACTGGACAGTATTAACTTCCTCCCCCGCAAAGAACAATCTACAATCTTCCAACTAAGAACAGGACACACACCACTATTAAATTACCACCTGAACAAAATAAACTCCACACAACTACCCCTTTGCAGACATTGCGCCCACCCCTTTGAAACCGTAAACCATATCCTCTTTGAATGCCCCTCCCTAATCCACCTTAGGCAGACCCTACTTCCACTACAGCCCAACATAACCAACACCCTGTACTGCAGTGCTGAACAACTGAAGAAAACAGCACACTTTTTTTCCTTGGCACAGTCTGCAAAAGAGCTCAGAGCTCAGCAGCAATAAAGCTGGCTAGAAGAAGAAGAAGAAGAACCAACTTTACGTCATCGTCGCTAAGTAAAACTTTACTCTATTCCCGAAACAAATAACTAATTCCTAATCCTTTTATAACACAG
The DNA here is from genome assembly GCF_947242115.1 of Biomphalaria glabrata. Classification (NCBI taxonomy): domain Eukaryota; kingdom Metazoa; phylum Mollusca; class Gastropoda; family Planorbidae; genus Biomphalaria; species Biomphalaria glabrata. The sequence continues at coordinate 445,766 of NC_074725.1, forward strand.
CATAAAATAATGGACGGGCCTGACATTGAAAGAGGCTCTATCCAAGGCAAAAGGCAGAGAGGAATGAAGAAAGACGGTTGACAGATCTTGTGTGGTACCCCAATGGTCCAACAGACCAAGGTATAGGTGAAGTATATCTACAAACATATGTTGATATTCTTAGATATTAACGTCACGTAGTCTTGGTTACAACTTTCAGTTTATATGCAGTGGCTTGCTGAATCAAATCTAGATGCATTTGTCTTCGAAAAAAAATTTCCCCTTTCAGACCATGCGATCTATAGAGCAGACGATGTAAAGGTCATCTGTTTCTGTGGGCCTCGGTTAACGAGAGTGTCATGTGGCCAGCTGAGTGGACTCAGAGGCGCACTAAAGATCCCGAAATAAAAAAATCCCAGTCTTCATCAGGATTCGCACATAGGACCTATGGCTCGGAAGCCAAGCGCTTGACCACTCGGCCACCGCGCCTCCTATTTGACTTCGAAACAGATACCTTTTTTTTTTTTTTTTTTTTACTTAGGCGAATTATTATAAAAAGTAAATCATTGATTAAAATGCGATCTCTGGGAAATGTGACTGTGGAATGATAACAAAGGAAAAATGCTAGGTTATGATGTGTAATGGATGCATGTGTAAGTCAGATGTAGCTGAAGTATTTCTAAAGATGATTATTTCGACTAAGTGCGAGTTCTTGGAAAACATGCACACGTCACAAATATAAATAAGGTACTAACAGGTATCACAGACTCAATGACCAAGTTGACTCAAGGTGAACTTCAAACAAACGTTTATTACAGAATGGGCCACAGTCTAGTCTGTCACTATAGAACGATATTATCCCCTCGAGAGTCTAGCGATAACTGATTAATTAAAAGTCTACCCTAATCTCTAACCCCAAAGTCTAGTCTGTCACTATAGAACGATATTATCCCCTCGAGAGTCTAGCGATAACTGATTAATTAAAAGTCTACCCTAATCTCTAACCCCAAAGTCTAGTCTGTCACTATAGAACGATATTATCCCCTCGAGAGTCTAGCGATAACTGATTAATTAAAAGTCTATTCTAATCTCTAACCCCAAAGTCTAGTCTGTCACTATAGAACGATATTATCCCCTCGAGAGTCTAGCGATAACTGATTAATTAAAAGTCTATTCTAATCTCTAACCCCAAAGTCTAGTCTGTCACTATAGAACGATGTTATCCCCTCAAGAGTCTAGCGATAACTGATTAATTAAAAGTCTATTCTAATCTCTAACCCCAAAGTCTAGTCTGTCACTATAGAACGATATTATCCCCTCGAGAGTCTAGCGATAACTGATTAATTAAAAGTCTATTCTAATCTCTAACCCCAAAGTCTAGTCTGTCACTATAGAACGATGTTATCCCCTCGAGAGTCTAGCGGTAACTGATTAATTAAAAGTCTATTCTAATCTCTAACCCCAAAGTCTAGTCTGTCACTATAGAACGATATTATCCCCTCGAGAGTCTAGCGGTAACTGATTAATTAAAAGTCTATTCTAATCTCTAACCCCAAAGTCTAGTCTGTCACTATAGAACGATGTTATCCCCTCGAGAGTCTAGCGGTAACTGATTAATTAAAAGTCTATTCTAATCTCTAACCCCAAAGTCTAGTCTGTCACTATAGAACGATATTATCCCCTCGAGAGTCTAGCGGTAACTGATTAATTAAAAGTCTATTCTAATCTCTAACCCCAAAGTCTAGTCTGTCACTATAGAACGATATTATCCCCTCGAGAGTCTAGCGGTAACTGATTAATTAAAAGTCTATTCTAATCTCTAACCCCAAAGTCTAGTCTGTCACTATAGAACGATATTATCCCCTCGAGAGTCTAGCGGTAACTGATTAATTAAAAGTCTATTCTAATCTCTAACCCCAAAGTCTAGTCTGTCACTATAGAACGATGTTATCCCCTCGAGAGTCTAGCGGTAACTGATTAATTAAAAGTCTATTCTAATCTCTAACCCCAAAGTCTAGTCTGTCACTATAGAACGATGTTATCCCCTCGAGAGTCTAGCGGTAACTGATTAATTAAAAGTCTATTCTAATCTCTAACCCCAAAGTCTAGTCTGTCACTATAGAACGATATTATCCCCTCGAGAGTCTAGCGATAACTGATTAATTAAAAGTCTATTCTAATCTCTAACCCCAAAGTCTAGTCTGTCACTATAGAACGATGTTATCCCCTCGAGAGTCTAGCGGTAACTGATTAATTAAAAGTCTATTCTAATCTCTAACCCCAAAGTCTAGTCTGTCACTATAGAACGATGTTATCCCCTCGAGAGTCTAGCGGTAACTGATTAATTAAAAGTCTATTCTAATCTCTAACCCCAAAGTCTAGTCTGTCACTATAGAACGATGTTATCCCCTCGAGAGTCTAGCGGTAACTGATTAATTAAAAGTCTATTCTAATCTCTAACCCCAAAGTCTAGTCTGTCACTATAGAACGATATTATCCCCTCGAGAGTCTAGCGATAACTGATTAATTAAAAGTCTATTCTAATCTCTAACCCCAAAGTCTAGTCTGTCACTATAGAACGATGTTATCCCCTCGAGAGTCTAGCGGTAACTGATTAATTAAAAGTCTATTCTAATCTCTAACCCCAAAGTCTAGTCTGTCACTATAGAACGATATTATCCCCTCGAGAGTCTAGCGGTAACTGATTAATTAAAAGTCTATTCTAATCTCTAACCCCAAAGTCTAGTCTGTCACTATAGAACGATGTTATCCCCTCGAGAGTCTAGCGGTAACTGATTAATTAAAAGTCTATTCTAATCTCTAACCCCAAAGTCTAGTCTGTCACTATAGAACGATATTATCCCCTCGAGAGTCTAGCGGTAACTGATTAATTAAAAGTCTATTCTAATCTCTAACCCCAAAGTCTAGTCTGTCACTATAGAACGATGTTATCCCCTCGAGAGTCTAGCGGTAACTGATTAATTAAAAGTCTATTCTAATCTCTAACCCCAAAGTCTAGTCTGTCACTATAGAACGATATTATCCCCTCGAGAGTCTAGCGGTAACTGATTAATTAAAAGTCTATTCTAATCTCTAACCCCAAAGTCTAGTCTGTCACTATAGAACGATGTTATCCCCTCGAGAGTCTAGCGGTAACTGATTAATTAAAAGTCTACCCTAATCTCTAACCCCAAAGTCTAGTCTGTCACTATAGAACGATATTATCCCCTCGAGAGTCTAGCGGTAACTGATTAATTAAAAGTCTACCCTAATCTCTAACCCCAAAGTCTAGTCTGTCACTATAGAACGATATTATCCCCTCGAGAGTCTAGCGGTAACTGATTAATTAAAAGTCTATTCTAATCTCTAACCCCAAAGTCTAGTCTGTCACTATAGAACGATGTTATCCCCTCGAGAGTCTAGCGATAACTGATTAATTAAAAGTCTATTCTAATCTCTAACCCCAAAGTCTATGTCGTCACTATAAAATGTATGTTCAAGTCGGTCTAACAAGGTGCGCAACCCAACTAACTCAACTAGCTATCGAACAGAAGACATATTACATTCTTGCTAAATCTACGACAGCAGACGATTTCTTCGCCTTAGTAGTAGTGGCTAAAAAATAGGTAAAAAAAATGGATTTATGTAAAATGCTGTATTAATTTTAACCTTTCTGAAGTAACATAAGAACGTGTTCTATAAATAGCCATTAGATCACATAACGAGTTGTCTGAATCAGCCAGGAAAATAAAATGATTTAGTTGAGTTAAACATTTTTAATTAAAGACTTGAGCAACACAGGGAGAATCATAAACAGAGCGAGTCCGGGCAATGTTTCTAAGCCTCAACGAGACGCCCATGTGGAAACTGTCGTCAGAGGAGGAGATTGTATTGGCGAGGATGGAAGAGAGCCCCCTACAACCTTGTCACTATTCACACTCTATTCCTCACGTGGAAGTTTTATGACGGACACCCGATCGGCTGATGTGGTAGAGAGAAGGAATATGGTGGAGTTCCACCTGTGTGCTCGACCTCCGGACTTGCCAGGCATCGTGGGATACGGAGCCATTGATAACATGAATGTACATTTGCTTAGATCTCTCCCTGACAGGACATTTGTACAGACTGGCCCATAGAGGGAGCTTCCACGGGCCTAAAGTTTCAAGAGTATTCGACTAAGCTTTTAGATGGATCATAAAGACTTCACTAGTGTAATTAATGAGATCTAATTAATATTGTTATTTATATTCATTTTTTTCTTTTCTTTTTTTTTCAGTATGAGAAATTTAAATCTTACTGGCAGTTTGAACCCGTGTATGACATTGGATAGTTTAGGGCTTTATGCCAGCTTACATGGAAACGTGTGCAGCTAGTAACTTTGGTAAACTAGGTACAAGAACTTTTAATCTAAAACAAATGTACACAGCAAAAACAAAGTATAAAAAAAAATAAAAATTTAAAAAATGTAATAAATAATTTTTTTATCTATAAAAAGGTCTGAAAAAAAATCATATTCGTTTTATTAGATAAACTTGGAAATATATTTCCTTTGATTGTACAAAAGTTGCTGGCAGACAAGACTTATAGTCTTATACTATCATTTTAATCAGAAGCAGATTAAATAGATTTAATATTTATTATCAGTGCCGGCCATAGCCATTGCGGGGCCCTATGCGAAACGGATTTCGCGGGCCCAGTTTTTTTGTAAGGATACGTATAATAAGTGGAAATTAAGATTTTATATTAGAAAATGAATTCGTCTTTGCATTTAATTCATTCTTTTCTAAGTGCAGAATTACTATCAAATTAACTCAACATTACGAGCCTTGCTTGTAACAAAGTCATACAGTATATCATCAGACTTCATTTCCAACATAGATCACGTTAAATAGCAAGAATGATCAAATATCTGAAATGTATAAGATAAAATCTTCCAGAATAGTTGACTTCAACTAATTCTTTATTAGTTTGAGTTGCGAGAAGCTTCTTTCACTTGATGCCACAGTTACAGTATAATGCCGTTTGTTTTTTTTTTCGTTTATCTCCCCAGAATGAAATTTTTTTTATATTTCAGGAGATTTTTGTGAGATTTTAAAAAATATTTCAATAAGCTCAGAAGATTTCCAGGACTTTTTCGTATATTTTGCAATTTCAGGAGATTTCCAAGAGCTCCTTGTAAATCAGGAGGTAGAGGTAAATGTGTTATAAGTTATACATTTTTAATTCATTAATTTACACCTAGAATTAGCTCGGAAGCCTATGAAAGCGGGGAGGGGGCCACAACGGAAGCATAGGTTGCAGTGGCCTAAGGCCGGCACTGTTTATTTATTTATTTTTTTTCATTGTCATTTTAATGTAGGAGGGTTGAGATGAACTGCTTGTGACTGTTCAGGCCAGGGAGTTCTTCAATATCGTTTTCCTTCGATGTGGGGCCAGTATCTTGTTTTGATCTAGATGCTTTTGGGGTGTTATTTAAATAAAATAAAAATATATAGCCATCCCTGGCGGGATTCGAACCCGCGACCTCTGGATTAGAAGTCCAGCGCGCTATCCCCTGCGCTACAGGGACTGGTATAAGTTTAAGTCAGACCCAAGTCTATAATATAGATCTACCTAAAAATCATACAGTGACTTGTTTAATAATCCACTGTGGAGCAGTAAGGAAATTAACATCACGGATCAGTGATTTTACCGGAAGGAGATTCCAGAAGTTTAAAGGCTGTCAGAAACTACTCCGGAAATAGAACTTAATAGAATCTAGTTCGCTTTAAGCCTGTAGTCTACTTATAGACGCAGAAGTAAGGGCTGGGTACTTAGGTACGAGACTTATTGATTGCCCCTTGGAGAGAGGGGTTGGGCTAAAGACTACAGTTACCATGTGTCTCTAAATCTACAAAATATCTAAGACTTATCGCTTCCAAAATAAAGCCTACAGATATTTGCTGTTCACAGCCGTGTCAGACTACTGAACCACTGTTCAGTCTGACGAGTGGCTTTAGTCTGCGCAATCGACAATCCACTATATTAAAAAAAAATATCTGGCGCAGGCTGTATCTCAAAACTTACGTGGCACTGCTATTATTACACTAGGGAGTTAAAAGAACATACGATTACAGTAATAATAATTTAGATCGAGAGGCTAAGTGCGCTTGAGCTTAGCTTGACTATGAAGGGGGCTCGAGGTTCGACACCCGACTCGGGCAGAGTTGTGTTTACTGAGCGCCTAAAGGCAGCACGGAAAAAGCCGTCTCCTAGTAACCCCCTACACCCCGTCCCCCACTGGTCCACAACTGAGATTAGACCAAAGCGCTCTGAGCATGCTATAAGAATGAAAGTAGAGCTATTTAAAAGCCATAATTTATTTTTTACTAAATCTATCACAAATTCTTTTTAATGTAAGTGTTGTGTTTACAGTTGTGTTTTTAATAGCATTACACTCTACCTAAACCTGCTGCAGGACAGAGGGAGGGGGGAGCACAGTTCGAACCCGGGACCATCAAGACGAGAGAAGAGAGCGCATACTACAGCTAAACGCATTTTAACACTCTGTTTTTATTTTCGTGGCGTAATTAACTCTTTCTATCCGTAATTATTTACCCCATTCTGGTGGAATCAACGCTGGTATCGTCAGTTAGGAGAGAAAGAGTTAACTCTTAATTAGTGTGAATATACAATGAGCTAACAAGATCCTCGAAATAAAGAATCACCCTTTGTGTCAGGATTTTGTGATTTTACCATTCTCTGGCGCTGCCAGGGTCGAGTTTCGCTAAAGAGAAACAAAATTCATCGTAGTCCCTTTAACAGTTTCCACTGAGGAATTTTCTGGTGATATGGCAGGTCTGCAGCAGTACCGCCCTCTCACAGGCAACGAAGATGTTCCTAGGAATGTTAAGGGCCTTATTATTATTATTATTAGTATTGGTTTGTTATAAAACTAACTGCTCTATTTTGTGTCTGTTCCCAGTTTCATAATCTTTACTTGGGTTGATGGAGCCCAAACAGAGGAAGCATATTGTAATATTGGCCTAACTAAGGTTAAATAGCATTTTAGTTTTGTTTTCCTGCTTGATTTGTAAAAAAAAATTTTTTTTAATAAACCCTAGTTTTTTGTTTGATTCTTAAATAACTTCATTAATATTGAAGACCCATGTTAAAATTTCATTTATTATTATACCTAGATATTTTGAGTTTTTATTTGCTTAATGATAGTCTTACTTATAATTAGATGAAAATCTAGACTGTGTACTAAATCTAGACCTTCTAGAAACAGGTCCATAATTAATATGTTTGTATTCGCATGCACCCCTGGGGTACTATGGTCATATAATCATATATAAATATAAACAATTAGAAATAGATTTGAAACTGGTCAACAAGGAAATACCTATACTTCGTGAAACAAATATCAAAGAGACTAAGGAAAAAAAAATAGTACTCATCAAAGGATAGTGGTGGCTGGGGGGATAAAACTTAGCTTTCGAATCTATAGGCCACGGGTTTCTTATCCCTGTGACAACTATAGATTCAAAGATTTTTAGAGGTCCATGAGACCAGCTCTGTAAGCCACCTTACAGTAGTCAAAGGGTCGCTTGTCATTAGACGTCTGGCATATCTTTATCTTTACCTTCTTCTTCCTGTTGGACCGTTGGGGCACTACACAAGATCTGTCAACCGTCTTTCTCCATTCCTCTATGTCCTTTGCCTTGAATAGAATTTCATTCACTGACAGGACTGTGCATTCTTTGATGTTCTCTTCCCATCGCTTTCTCTGTCTTCCTCCTCTTCTTCTTCTTCCTGTTAATGTTCCCTGAAGAAAGGTCTTTGCGAGTCCTGAGGACCTTGTTATTTGTTCATATCTTTATATCATATGCAAATTTTTCCCCCTACATGGTGGTCAAGGTGAGTTGAATACTTAGATTCTATAAACCATCAACGCACTCCAAGCCAAATCTATTCTCCAGAACGATAAAACATTTCATCAGTCAAAGAACATGAACACAAAATTCTTCCTTTCGTTCATTCTCTTTCCTTTCTTCCATCTTTCTTTCTCATTTTCTCTAAATACACATCTCTTGTAGTGCCGAGATTCAGCCCCAACACGGCATTCATACAAAGGGGAAATAGAGAGAGAGAGACACCATCCCCTCCCCGTCCCTCCCCTGTGCAGTGTTCCTGTCTTCCTCTCTCTCCTCACTTCCTCTTCTTCAGACCGGCCCAGACCAGGCCTCCCGAACGGTCCCTTGGAACCCATTCAGATTGTCAACAGCTTTTCACCCACTCACGCCGTCCCTGGCTTCCCTCGTCAGACGCTCAGTTCTGGCCTACATTGGACAATGCTGTGCTCACGAGAATTCATTGATTTTGAGCGTACTTGTCCTGGGAACGTGAGTCTCGGCCAGGGGGAGGGGACAGCAATGGATTCCAGCACTTCCTGGGCGGTCAGAGTGTACTCGTGTCTTCTGTCAGATATCTCTCTTGTCTGTCTGTCTGTCTGTCTATCTATCTATCTATCTATCTATCTATCTATCTATTTATCTATCTATCTATCTATCTATCTATCTATCTATCTATCTATCTATCTATCTATCTATCTATCTATCTATCTATCTATCTATCTATCTATCTATCTATTTATTTATCTATCTATTTATCTATCTATCTATCTATCTATCTATCTATCTATCTATCTATCTATTTATCTATCTATCTATTTATCTATCTATTTATCTATCTATCTATCTATCTATCTATCTATTTATCTATCTATTTATCTATCTATCTATTTATCTATCTATTTATCTATCTATCTATCTATCTATCTATCTATCTATTTATCTATTTATCTATCTATCTATTTATTTATCTATCTATCTATCTATCTATCTATCTATCTATCTATCTATCTATCTATCTATCTATCTATCTATCTATCTATCTATTTATCTATCTATCTATTTATCTATCTATCTATCTATCTATCTATCTATCTATTTATCTATCTATTTATCTATCTATCTATTTATCTATCTATTTATCTATCTATTTATCTATCTATCTATCTATCTATCTATCTATCTATCTATTTATCTATTTATCTATTTATCTATCTATCTATCTATTTATCTATCTATTTATCTATCTATCTATCTATCTATCTATCTATCTATCTATTTATCTATTTATCTATCTATCTATCTATCTATCTATCTATCTGTCTATCTATCTATCTATCTATTTATCTATTTATCTATCTATCTATTTATCTATTTATCTATCTATCTATCTATCTATCTATCTATCTATCTATCTATCTATCTATTTATCTATTTATCTATCTATCTATTTATCTATCTATCTATCTATCTATCTATCTATCTATTTATCTATCTTTCTATCTTTCTATCTATCTATCTATCTATCTATCTATCTATCTATCTATTTATCTATCTATCTTTCTATCTATCCGTCCGTTCGTCAGTCAGTCTGTCTGTCTGTCTGTCATCACCGGCAACTGACTACAACGAATAATTTAAATATTGAAAAAAAAAAATCAAAATGTATAACGGACAGAATGAATCAGATTTTTTAAGTGTTATGTTATGACCCGGACTTATGTCAACATTACGCCAGGCCCTTTAATGAGGCAAAAACATATTGCCAAGTTTGAGAGTGATTTTAAACATGGACTAGCTTGAGTAAAGAGGTGCCTAGTGCGTGGTTTGATTGTTACAACACAGGGTATACAACAGCTTTATATATGAATATTGCTAAAAGAAAATTTAAAAAAAAAAAGTGTACTTTCGATACTGAGTGTAGAAGTCAATCAAAAGAAGTCAAATCATTACAAGATCAATCTCAATGGTAAATTAGACCAACATGATCAGTGCAGGGCCGGATTTAATCATGTGGAGACTCCGGGGCAGGTTCTCTGTGGGGGGCCTCTACACCTTTTTTTTTTAAAGCTGTAATAAAGATCCACTAAAGAAAAAAAATTCTTACATCTAAAAGCTATATTTTAGACGAATGAAATTGAGTTAATATTTTTGTTTAAAAAGTGTATATTTTTTAGATCCACGTAGGGTAAGGCCCTTGGTAGACTCACTGTCGAACATCCGGAGTAGGATTTACTTATTCCGAGCAATGCTACAAGCATACACTTCTTAATGGAGATGCGGTGGCTAAACGGTAAAGCGCTTGGCTTCTGAACCTGGGGGTCCCGGGTTCGAATCCAGGTGAAGACTGAGATTTTTAATTTCGGGATCCTTGGGCGCCTCTGAGTCTACCCAGCTCAAATGGGTACCTGACATTAGTTAGGGAAAAGTAAAGGCGGTTGGTCGTTGTGCTAGCCACATGACACCCTCATTAACCATTAGCCACATAACCAGATGACCTTTACACCATCTGCCCTATAGACCACTAGGTCTGAAAGGGGAAGTTTACTCTTTACACTCTTAATCACATTTTTTGCAGGCTGTTAAAATGCGAATATCAAATTGTAGGACAAAAAAAAATGTAAAGTTTCTGACTCGACTAAGATCTTCTTTTCTATCTTATAGATTACAAACGTTACTTCAAAAGACAAGATAACTACATTCTACTCATTTCATTACTCATGCATGTTAATCAGTGACTTAAACTCTGCTAAGTCTGGCTGATTCAGGCAACCCATCCCATGCTGTAACAGCATTAGGGAGGGAAGAAGGAGCTTTTTTTTTTTTTTTACGAATTTTGAGGAATTGACAACTGGACATAGATGTTGAAATGGTGACCAGAGGACAAGGATACTTGCTGGACAGCGTACTGAGTTGACCTCAATGTCAATCTACTAATTTTGACACGTTCTGAAAGGTAACACTCAGAGATGACCAACAACACACTTAACAACACACACAGTAATGAGTGCGTGCTGACACACTCAGCTTCCCGCATTGAAGCCGTCACAACTTAACGAGGCAGTGTGACAGAAGGAGAAAATTGACATTGTCACTGCATCACTCAGTGTGAAGGGAGCGCATCGAGGTGCTGAATCATTTACCTACGAACTAAACACCTCCCTTGTTAGTGTTGACAATGGGAGGGCTATTTATGTAAACACTTACTTTGGCCAACCATCAACAATACACGGACCTGAACGGGATAGAAGGAGAAAAAAGAATAAAAAATGAAATAATTGTTTTGCGTTCGGTGGTCCGTTAATACCGCGAGGGTTAATCAGTGCGCTGGAGGGTGAACTGCGTCACCTCTCGTCTTGGGACCATCACAGAACAGGGAACTCAGGAACCCGCATCCACTCGCTTCGTCACGATAGATGCCTCCAAGTACAAAGATGTTACGGAACAGAGCTATATGAGTAGTCTGTGTTTATGTTTGATTCTATAGCTAGACATAAACACATTCAACATTAATTTATCAACAAACACTACAAACTTATAAATATACCCTAAATCCGTAAACATAAATATATAAATAAATACAAACACAATCAAATCCCTAAATAGAATCCAAACATTTGATTTAAAATTTTCACATGTAGATTATAAATATATTTAATGTGAATGCATATTTTGTTTTTCTTTAGTTGTCTTGTTTTCTTTGGTGTAATGCACAAATTGTAAGACAAATTTACATATGGATAATAAAGATTATTATTATTATATTTAAAGTATTTTATTTGCAATTATAAAGTATATAAACACCATAAACTTAAATATCCATCCATCCATCCCAGCGGCGCTACAGCCCATGGAGGACTCTGGCCTGCTTCAACACATCCTTCCATTCAGATGTCTCCTGGGCCTTTCGTCTCCACGCCCTAACCCCAAGCTGCTTCAGATCTGCTTCCACATCATCAATCCAAAACTTAAATATACACATATTTATAAACACTGTATACAAATAAATACAAAATTTTAATCATTATAGACAGTGATATATTGTTGTTAGCATCCTTCAACAGTAATACGACCCTGGCTCATTTCGTAAAGCATCTTTCATATAACTGCAGGTTTCCATTCTGGAGAGACTCTCCCGTCCATATGTACCGCAGGTTAAGGTGTATTCGTTTTGGTGGTAGAGGGACCAGATATCTTACATAGATATATCGATATTAACAAACAACTTATCACTTCTTCGTGATGGAGGCTGACTATGTCCTAAACACCTTTAGTAAAATCACTAAATTTAGAAAGCCTTCAGGACAGAAGACTTAAAAGTAAAGTAGCAATTATACATAAAACACTGAACCATAATCTTCAAATACAAAAACAAAATTTAATAAAATACTCTGAAAGACACAAAGATAAAAGTACATTTCTCGTCCCATATGCTAGGACAAATTTGTACAAATACTCCTTCTTCCCTTGTGCTATTAGAGCATGGAATGGGTTGCCTGAGCTAGCAAGGAAAACCAGTGACTTGGCAGAATTTAAGTCATTGGTTAATATGCATGACTGAATGCATGACGCGTAGGACGTAATCATCTTCTTTTTTGAAGTAACGTCTGTATTTTATAAGATAAGATAAGATAAACAAACTCTTATGTCACAGTGCAGGACGGGGACACTGTTTCATTGGTTTATATCATGAAAGGCTCGGGCCTAGAATTCTACTCACCTTGTCTCGGCTGCGGGGATGAAGAGTCTCATATTCTTTTCGACCACACCAGACTCGCCAGATTCCTTCTTGGCAGAAGTGGGATGCCATACGTTCATAATAACATTGGTGTCATATGTGCATTACGCACAACAGCAGAATTTCTTTCCAGGGCTTTTGTAAGAGAGGATTTGAGCCGAGATCATCGGGACTACAGTCCAGAGCGCTTAGAACATGACTAGGCAGCCATCTTAGGTTCTGGTGCAACCAAACGCCTATGGAGTTCTCTTTTGTTTGTAACCTCAGACCTATATATATATATATATTATATCTAGACGGGAAATGAAGATCTTTTAATACTACAAAAAAATTCTTGAAAAACTTTTTTTAAAAAAAGGTGAAACAAGGCGTCGTTTTGTAAAGTAATTATAAGAAGCAAAGCTTTTTTTTTTCAACCCTAACCTATGTAACATATAATTTAATGTTTAGATCTAGATCTAGTAATTAAACATCGAAAATAATAATTTTTAGATACATGAAAAAAAAATCAATCTATTTAAATGTATATAAAATGAGCGAAGGAAAGCGCTTTCAAGGTGGGCAAAGAAAGCGCTTCAGGGACACCCTCAAAGCTTCTCTGAAGGCGTTCAGCATAGACCCAGGCACCTGGGAGACAGAGGCACATGCCAGAGCATCATGGCGTCGCGCTGTGAAAACTGGCGCACAGGTTGCTGAGGAAAAAAGAACAACGCTGGCAGAAGAAAAACGCCAGAAAAGAAAAGCAAGGCCCACGACACTAGCTCCAGCTGGAATAACCTGCCCAGTGTGCGGCCGAACATTCCGGGCTCAAATAGGTCTCACCAGCCACCTGAGGAGGCATAAACCCCCAGTGCAAAGCCCTCAGCCCCCTGGATGACAAAGTGGTCATCATCGAACCACGATGGACGAACTATATATATATAATGACTAAAATCAATAGACGTGAATTATTTCTATCTAGGATCTCGAAACATTATCTTAATGGAAACTAACAGGAAACAGGAACAAACGCATTTACTTTCCCCAATTAATGTCAGGCACTCCATTATAGTTCGGTAAAATCAGGGGCGTCCTAAGAAAATTCCAAAATTCAAAATTCCAGTCTTCATCGAGATTCGGTGAAGCTTTGGTGTGTGCATATGGAATTGTTTGGAGGTGGGTGTCAAAAAGGAATGAAATAAATTATTTCATGAAATCTAACATTTTTTAAAGATTAACATTGTCACCAAAATTAAAACAGTTTTCATTCATCAGAAAAGATGAAATGATGTCATTACGAACATGCTGAGGTTCTACAAAATCACTAATAATTGACAATAGAATGCCGGTCAAGCTATTTGCCGCTTCAAATCTTACAATATTGTACGCCCGCCCACTCTAGTTTTTCACAAATTGAACTTAATGAGTCCATATACATTTGTTTTAGTCCTAAGTGACACGTCAAAATGTCACATTTCTGTGTCCCAGAGTTGTGACTAAATTAAAAAAAAAAATACACAACAAAGTATCTAAACAGAGCGCTTCTAAAAATAAGCTAAAGCCTCTACTCTCTAATCCGATGCACCGAAATGTTCACACGTTCAAGGAAAAAAAAAAGTGATGTGCTACTCTCTAACACAGATATTTACCTCCTCGGAGAAGCCAAGATGGCGACTGTTTCTCTTTCGCGGTCACTTCATTGTGTGTGTGCACGCGTGCACGTAGAGACAAATACAGTAGCACAGTATTACATACAAACAGACACACAGCAATCTTAACATCTTATTTGTTTTTGAGGAGGGGTGGGGGGGGGGGGATTAGACCCCATTGCAAAGACTTGTCAGAATATGGTCGTTTTCAGCAAACCTTAAGTATCCAAAAATGTATTTCTCAGGTTGAAAGTGTTTTGAGATTGCACCCTTAGTATCTGTATGTTATTATGAGTTGAATTTATCCATCGAGAAACCTTTTTAAAATTAGACCTTGCTCAGGTCTTGCTGGGTATGTCGCATAGAGAATGTCTAAGAATTCTTTACCTATCCCTTAGTCTTTTGGACCGTTGGGGCACCAAGCAAGACTCGTAGACCGCTTTCTCCATTCCTCCCTGTCTTTGGCCTTAGTTAATCCTCTTTCAATGGCAGGCCCGTCCATTCTTTTATGTTGTCCTCCCATCGCTTTCTCTGTCTGCCTCTTCTTCTTTTACCCGGTACTGTCCCTGAAGGAAGGTCATTGCGAGTCCCGAAGATCTTGTAATATAGCCATAGATTTAAAACTTGCGTTTTTTACTATAGTTAGCAGGTCATCATGAAGTCCGATCGCTGCAGTAACCCTGTCTCTAATCTCTTGGTTTGTGATGCGGTCTTTAAATGTGATACCTAGGATCCTTCTTTAGCATCTCAATTCCGTTGCTAGGATCCTCCTCTTTAGCTCTGCAGTCAGCGTCCAAGACTCACAAGCATATATACAAATGTGGCCATGACCAGGGAGCGCATCAGTCTGTTTTTTTGTGCTGATTTTACTACGCCAAAACTTAAAATTTGTCTAAGAATGGAATTGCAAAATCAGCGCATCCGTATAAAGCAGTGATTCCCAAAGTGATCTATATAGACCCCCAGGGGTCTACGAAAACTTCCAAGGGGTCTACGAAAGTGAAAAAGTAAATTGGGGGTCTATGAGATGTCCATGGGGGTCTATGACTTTAATTTTCACACCCCATTAATGTAACTATTTTAAACACTTATAAATGATTTGTACCTTAGATATAATTATTCATCATTGCATTATAAATTCAAAAGTAAAATAGTTGTATTTAATTACACTACTAATCTAAATAGTTAATTTTGTCTACATGTAACTAATATTTAACTAAAAGAAATCTTGATTTTAAAGCGTTGATTATTTATTTCCTTGTTAAATAAGCGGTTGTCTATAATAAGAACCTGTATATGAAATCAATTAAACTTGAGCATTATTTGAGACGGTGCCACCCTGATAAAAAGATAAAAGTGAGAAAAAAATGTCAGAATAGATCCACAAAATCTTCCTTCAACATCATATAGAAAATATAGCCAAATATGAAAAAACATTATAGATAAAACATTGATTTTTACCAGTCCCTGAAGTAGTTTTAAAAACTGTTTTACACAAACCTACATCTGATATTATGAAACGAATTTCTTTAAGCAACACTACAGTTCAAGGGCACATCGGTGGGATGAGCAGTAAAGCTGTAAACTACCTAATGGTCTTCAGCTCCATAATTTTCCCCAGGGCTGACCCACGAAACCTTTCCCGTGTTTGGGTGTATAGCTGCAAAGCAGCAGAGGTTTGAATTCTATTTTCCTTCTGCTAGGTGGGCTGCAAGCCAAGGCTAATGAGTTCCTCCTGCCCGAAGCTTACTGGTTTAGGCACCAGCAACTCACCTTTGCCTCTTCTCCTGTTGGCGAAAACAACTCCTCAGGACCAATATTTGAGCCAAACGTGAAAGCTCAAGAAATACGGCTCTTTGCGAAAACTTGTACAATAATACATGAGGCAAATTAATTAATTTGTACACTGCAGTTAGAAATTAATTTTAAAAAATTAGTTTATGAATGTGCAAAAATGCAATAATAAGTTAAGCAGGGGGTCTACCGAAAATCAGAAAACATGGCAAGGGGTCTACGAGACAAAAAAGTTTGGGAACCACTGGTATAAAGCAAAACATATGAAGCAGGAGACTCAGAGGCAGACCACGAATAATATGGATCGATATTGTACTTTAAGTACTTAGTCATATGTTCTTATGCTAATCACTACTGTTGGTTTTATGTCGGGCACATGCACTGCTCTAAGTATCACAGTCATATGTCAGTGATGTATAGTTCGCTAAGCACCACTGCCAATCATATGGCAGTGACATTTCGTTATGTACTGCTGTAATACTGTTCTCAGTATAGCGGACACTACTGGTGTAATACTGCTTTCAGTAGAGCGGACACTACTGGTGTAATACTGCTCTTGGTATAGCGGACACTACTGGTGTAATACTGCTTTCAGTAGAGCGGACACTACTGGTGTAATACTGCTCTTGGTATAGCGGACACTACTAGTGTAATACTTCTCTCAGTATAGAGGACACTGCTGGTGTAATACTGCTTTCAGTAGAGCGGACACTACTGGTGTAATACTGCTCTTGGTATAGCGGACACTACTAGTGTAATACTTCTCTCAGTATAGAGGACACTGCTGGTGTAATACTGCTTTCAGTAGAGCGGACACTACTGGTGTAATACTGCTCTTGGTATAGCGGACACTACTAGTGTAATACTTCTCTCAGTATAGAGGACACTGCTGGTGTAATACTCGAAGTGGTTTACTGTACTGCTCATTTTATTCCACGAGACGCCCCAAACTGCCCCCTCCCCCGTAACACACGCGGTCTATGTATCTATCCCCCCGGAGACGTGCCAGCTACTCACATATCGGTCCACACACGTGCATATTTTCTATTACATTTGGTTCAACCTTTTTTAACTCAAACAAATTCAGAACAAATCTCTGCCCCGCTCTCATCGCCCCCCCCCCCCACCCCCACAGAACACCCACCCCTTACCCTAAGGCCTCAGTTCGACGCCGATGACATTATCATCACGTCAAAACTAAACTTAGAAGATACACACAACTCACGAGGTAGGGGGGCCCACTCTCAAGGATGGGCCCCCCCCCCAACTGTCCACACAACACGCGCGTGCCTCCGTCAAGACCTGGACAAACAGGCCGAAACACGGTAGGCACACAGTACAGACCTGTTAGGTAAACTAAGAAAACAAGGGCAGAGAATCACCAGGTACATACAATATGAAGGGGAAGTAATCCGTTCCCATCTCTTGAATAAAGAAAGACAACAGAGTCTTGATTTCATCTAACAAGGGAGATAATATGAGATAAGAAAACGTCTGTTGAGATAAAGAATCTATCAATTCTATCAATATGTTTAGATTGTCAATCTGTTCCATTCTATAAGTTGAGACAGCCCTACAAGTGAAAGTGTTTTAAGGTAAGAGACAGTTGAAAACAGTGGAATATCAAATAAAGCACTTACAGTTAATAAATAACATATAACACAATCTTCGGGGCTCGCAAAGACCTTCCTTCAGAGAACAATATCAGGAAAAAGAAGAAGAGGCAGACAGAGTCAGCGATGGGAGGACAACCAATAAGAGTAGACAGGCCTGAGATTGAAAGAGATTCTGAGGCAAAAGAACAAGAGGAATGGAGAAAGACGGTTGACGAATATTGCATGGTGCCCCAATGGTCCAACAGACTAAGGGATAAGGTAAAGGTAACTTTAATAGAAACTATAAAATATATGTATTTTTTTAAGATCTTAAAAATTGGAGACGACCAACCTAAACAGAACTACACTACCCATAGAAAAACTATTCTACAGAAGGATTATAAGGCACCAACCAAAAAGGCCGAAGGACAAATGAGGAGATTCGAAACAGGATCTTAAGAGCTATTGAGACCCTCATTAACCTGCTGACCATTGTCAAAAAAAAACGCATCTTTATGGTCATATTAAAAGGTCCTCAGTGCTCGCAAAGACCTTCCTTCATGGAACAGTAACCTGCTGACCATTGTCAAAAAAACGCATCTTTATGGTCATATTAAAAGGTCCTCAGTGCTCGCAAAGACCTTCCTTCATGGAACAGTAACCTGCTGACCATTGTAAAAAAAAAAACGCATCTTTATGGTCATATTAAAAGGTCCTCAGTGATAGCAAAGACCTTCCTTCAGGGAACAGTAACCCGCTGACCATTGTCAAAAACAAAAACACATCTTCATGGTCATATTAAAAGGTCCTCAGTACTCGCAAAGACCTTACTTCAGACCTTCCTTCAGGAACAGTACCAGAAAAAAAAAGAATAAAATGACAGAAAGCGATGGGACGACAACATTACAGAACATCATTTAAAAAAAATGGTAGACATTGCAAAATTGCAAAAAACAGGAATGGAAAAAGGCGGTCGACAGATCATGTGTAGTGCCCCAAGAGTTCAACACACTAAGAGATAGACGACGGTTAAGTTGGAAACTTAGAGAAAATGACCTTTCTCCATCGACCTTAAAATCTACTATTAGGCGAATTGCGTTGTTCCGATAACTTAAATATATAGCACTGGATGAGTGATCGTGTGTGGTCAGTGTGTGGTCACTGTATTATATTTTGAGATTGGATGAAAAGAAATGCATAGGTCTTAACTCCTTAACTAAGCTCAGAACGATGTCACCCCAGCAAAACAGCCCCCTCCCCTAATTCTCCTAGCTTCGCGGAGTAGTTTGGTCCAAAGTAAGAGTAAATAGACCAGATACAATAGAACTTTTGGAATGGAAAGGTCTCTGGAGATTCTGGCAATTAAAAAAAAATGCTTATTAAATTAAAGCATTAGTTGACATAGTGTTTAAGCATGGGTTGTAACTTGTTTTTTTTTTTATTTAGCCTGGGGGGGGGGGGGAGGTACTGTTTCCTGTCATCTACAGAGATCGGGTAACAAACAAAAAAAAAATCCTACGCCGAACTGGGACTCGGCCATTTAATGAGGTTGTGACCTAGCGTCCCGTGAGGTTTGAGGGTCATGTCCAACGACAGAATAAATCACGCGTACCAATAGCTGCAGTGACGTGGGTGCCAGCACGAGGAAAGCGCAGACAAGGACTTGGCGTCACATCTTCATGGAAGACCTCAGAGTAGTGGCTGGGAAGAGTCTGCAGAAGTCTGCCAGTGACAGATCTCTAAGGAGAGAGCTTGCCGCCCCATGGGCCAAACGGCACAGGAGGATATAAGTCTAAGGAGGGTTAACGTTTTGTCCCGATTTTGAGCTTCAGAAATGCATTTCTAGGGTGTCTACAGCGCAACATCCTGCGGGGTGTGTTTTTTTTAGAAAATAAATATATAAAAATCAGACCCGCTATTCACTGCTATTTATTGACTGAGCCCAGCGACTGGCAAGATACAAAATCAATATGTGAAAGGGGTTCAAATTCAAAGCCCCTCGGCTACGCTCCTGAAATTTGCTTTTTTTTTTTCGTTTTTCAGACTGCTTCTTGAATCTTCGTAAATTTACTTTACGAATGGAGCCCAGAGACTGGTAGGAAAATAGGTCAATGTGTGAATACTTTATTTACAGGCGAGGAGGAAGAAGTTGACTATGTACTTATACTTGATAGCATTTTACTGAATCTGTTTCCAATTTCTTTCTATTTGCGACTATTAGGGCAATAGGGGAAAACAATTAACAGCAACATAGGTACCAGGTAGATATTATCTAAATGGAAACAAAGAAACTGTACTCACGTCTGTACTAGGGCTGGAGCAGAGGCTGTTTGAGACCTACCATCAGAAGCATGTTATAGGTAATGGTGCGCTTAAAACCATGACCTCGTAGCCCTAGACCGCAACATGTGGAGAAAGATGATGACCAAGTAAGCCACGGACAGCGAAAAAGCATGGGCCTCAGTTCTGAAAGAAAAGCATGCCAAACGAAAAATGTCTGGTTCCTCTACCTCCAAAATGAATGTCACCTTAACCTGCAATATATGTAGACATGAGGGTCTCTCGAAAACAGGGCTCCACAGTCACATGAACGAGATGAACCATAGTCGTTCTTCGAGATGAACCATAGTCATTCTACGAGATGAACCGTAGTCTTTCTACGAGATGAGCCATAGTCATTCTACGAGATGAACCATAGTCATTCTACGAGATCAACCATAGTCTTTCTACGAGATGAGCCATAGTCATTCTACGAGATGAACCATAGTCTTTCTACGAGATGAATCATAGTCTTTCTACGAGATGAGCCATAGTCATTCTACGAGATGAACCATAGTCATTCTACGAGATGAACCATAGTCTTTCTACGAGATGAGCCATAGTCATTCTATGAGATGAACCATAGTCTTTGTATGAGATGAACCATAGTCTTTCTATGAGATGAACCATAGTCTTTCTATGAGATGAACCATAGTCTTTCTATGAGATGAACCATAGTCTTTCTACGAGATGAACCATAGTCTTTCTTCGAGATGAACCATAGTCTTTCTACGAGATGAACCATAGTCTTTCTACAAGATGAACCATAGTCTTTCTTCGAGATGAACCATAGTCTTTCTACGAGATGAACCATAGTCATTCTACGACAAATGGGTGACCATCAGATCAAAAACGATTAATTGATACTATTACTTAGCTAATGGTGATGACTAATTCGTACGTCCTAATCTAATGTCGTAAACGATTCATGTGTGTCCTTATACCAAATGGGATGTTGAAACATTGTGCAATCTAGAAACATATGGACTTGTACTTTACACTGTCCTTATCATATCATCAAATTGATAAGTTTCTCATTACTAGAAATAGGTAATTAATAGTATTAAACGTTTGATTTCTTGGTCCAGACAAAATAGAAATTCGGGGATGTGCGTGACGTTATCTCGGTGGCGTAGCTCGGAATTTGGGGGGCCCCGGTGGGAAGGCTTGGCCTTTTTAGGGGCCCCTGTATTTTGATATTCGACATTATGTCATGAAATAATGTAATTCATAATTATACAAGTCTAAATTCAAATTGGTACATTATTGAATAAACATAATCAAAAATAATCATTCAGACTCTTTAAATGAATAATTCCGTCGTTTACTGGCGAGATAATGCATCTATAACATTATCTAGAGCAGTGATGCCCAACATTACTCATCCTGCGGGCCATTTTAACTTCCAGCATTCGTGTCGCGGGCCACATCAACAAAAAGATACAGCAAGATACAGAAATGAAATGTAATTCACCTGAAACTAATAGAAAGTAGAAACGTGCGTGGCTAGTGCCCGAAGTTAAACACTATTTTATTCGCTACTGAAATCATGAATGCCGTTAAAATGCTGTTCAGCCACACTTTTAAGGAACAATTACTTGTTGGCTTTGTATAATGTTTCGCAAACAAGTAAAGGACGGTAGGACCTCACACTTTTCCTTGTAGATTCTATATTCAGAGTCCCATCTCATAAACGCACAAATGTTAAAGGTCATGGTACAAACCCGTTAGATAACAAATTACAGCATTAACGTAGAGGTAAAAATACATTTTTTCAACCACTTAATTTTATACACCGACGTTTCGGCGGGCCGGATGAAACCATGTCGCGGGCCGGATCTGGCCCGCGGGCCGTATTTTGGGCATCACTGATCTAGATCAATGCTGTCTAGTATTTTTGACACCACGTGAATAGCAAAATTACATGGCAGTGGTGTAATATTTAATATTTCCTGTAAGAGAAACATTATGACTTTCAATTGGGCCCCGCCCCCCTAAAGTGGGATCCCGGGAGGGACTTTCGAATTCTGACCCCCTTCATGCCCCACCCTAGCCACACCACTGCTTTCATCTCCCAAGTTCTTAATTTTACAATTTATGACACTAACGATTATTGTTTAGATATTTATGTCTAGTTTGTATGACAAATGACAATGGAGATATTAATTTTTATTTTGCGAGGGGAGTGTCTGGTCCAAGTAGACCTACTCCAAGTCTTTGAAGTCATTTCTAGCTAGCTCACTACCTAACTAAAATAGGTCAAGAATGATTTTTTTTCGTGTTGCCAATTTATCCAATTTTGTAAGAAGAATTATATCTTTTTTTTTTTAGTCTCTCTTTGTTACATGTACCGTGTTATTAATTTTGAATGTATGGATAAGGTTAATAATTATGATTTAAAAAAATATAAGTGTACTCTAAATGAATATATGGAGATGCTGTAGCTGAGTGGTAAAGCACTTGGAACTTGGAACCAGAAAACCCTGTTTGAATCCTGGTGAAGACTCTAGGTAGACCACTTTGGAGGCCAATTTTGAGTTTGTGTTTCGACACAAACAGTCAGAAGAGAGAAACAGAGAAAAAGAGATGAAAGAGAGAAACAGCGAGAAAAAGACAGAAAAGAGATACAGAGAGAAAGAGACAGAAGAAACAGAGAAAGAGAGAGAAACAAACAAAAAAAAAACATTAGATAAAAAGAATCATGTTTTGACAACAAAGATAAAAATAGATAACTAAAAAAAAAAAAAAAAGAATGCAGTCCTAGTTTTAAAAGATTTTATTACCAAATAAAAATTAACAAAAGAAAAAAAAAACAATGTCTCTTCAGTCAGAGTGAGATAAGTTTATAAACATTTTCTTCAAACTTACTACAAGCATTGAGTCCTTGCAAAACACACCACCGCGATCACGCACACACACGCGCGCACACACACACACTTGTAGCTTAAACTCGCTTTATGGCAGCATATCAGATCCATCTCCAAAAAAAAAAAAAAGACACACAGAATGTGTCTCCAAAGACACACAGAATGTGCTTTTGTTCTCTCTCTCTCTCTCTCTCTCTGTCTTTTCCGCATTCTCTCTCGCCCAGCCCGTCTTACAAATATAGTAAGTCATCTATTATGCAAACATTGTTATACTTTATATAAAACAAAAAGTTCTATCTGAAATTCAGCATTCATTTAACACATACCGATACATCGTCACTCCGTTAAAACCAAAGATCATACAAGTCTACATCAAAACCCTAATCACTCCATTATTAAACATAGTTTATCATGTGTATACAAAGTATGGAGTACAGTCAGCAAGGTCTATGGATATCAGTTTTTGTATTAAAAAAAAAAAATTCGTCAAAAGCTCATCTCAGGTCAGGAGTTATGTGTTCCGACACCCCATGTCGTAATGGTCATCTATTATGCCTTTGCAATCACATAATTCAGTTTGAGAGAAAGGAGCAGGGGGGGGGGGTCCATATTTACAGTGGGGAGGACAAACAAAATATACTTGCAAATTAAAAACAATAAAAAGAAATCAATAAAATGCTTGTAGATAAATGGCTGCGTCATTTCTACATTGGAGTCGTCTCTCTTCTTATTTTCTCCTCGCGGATGGAAGAGCCAGCCATTTCTCCACGCGAGATCGGGTCAGGTTTGAGTCTTTCGTTTGGCGGGAATTTGATATCGATACTGATTTTTTTTCCTAATCAATCTGATCGATTAGAACTACAATTAAAGTTTTGAAAAAAAAATTGTTAAAGTTTGATATATGAGATAAGACACTCGAGCAACAAAGTAGAAGGACCCCCCCCCCCCTTTTTTTTTGTTTTCAAAAAAAAAAAAGTTGCACCAATGTATTTCCGAAACAAACATTCCGATACTTCAGATGAAAAGAAAATTAGTCTTGGGGGCGGATATACACTAGACTTGGTAATCGAATACAGTCAAAGAGGGAATGCATTATCAATTCTAAAGATTACAAGATCAAATGTGAAGAGAAGCGACCTACGTGTTTAGAGGGGGGGAGGGGGGATGGAGCGAATAGTTATTTCTATCACACCTGTGTCCGCATTTTATTCTTCTATATCCCATTTCTATTGCCGGTAGAGGGGGGGGGGGGAAGGCACTGGAATGATTGATGTATTAATTATCATAGATGTGTATGATCGTGCGCGTATGCGCGGTGCTTTTATTTTTCATATCCTGTCTTTTTTTTTTTTTTTTTGGGTTGTTGTTTTTCTAATTTAAGAACACACCAGAAGAAATACAACTGCACGCCACAAGTCAGGGCGTCTCAGCAGACGTTAGCGCACCCGAGTTGTCCAAGGAACATGTTTTTTTTTTTTTTTGTACAAGTGTGTCAGGGTCCTCTTAAACTTGTCTACCTGAGTCACGTGATGGCCCTCTTCCTTACGCTACCCCCCGCACCAGCCAACTTTTTATTGTGAGTTTAAACTCACGGACAGGAAAAAAAAATTATACAGCTCCGGAGGGGAGGGACGGGGCGCTGAAAAACAAAATATGATCGGGATAGGACAGAAACGACGGGGTGATCGGGGGGGGGGGGCGAGGATTGGGGCCCCCTGGTGTGAAGGTGGGGGGGGGGGGCGGGGAACGAATTGCTGGTGCAGCATGGAGGCCTCCAATAAATAAACTCTGGAATGCAACTTAGGCAAAGTCTATTTTTAGAACAGCTCCTTGCCAACTAAACATTGATTGAAGTCAAATCTGAAGCTTTTGGGGATGTTTCCTATGCTTGAAAAGCGAACAGCCCTCCCCCCCTCCCACTAGATGTTACCCGAGTGAATATGATTAAAGCGTAAATAATGAATTGACAAAACTAAACTTTATTTATGTCGAGATATCTAAATGTTAAAATCATAAATATATTGTTTGTTTTTTTCCTAGTGCAGGCATAAATATTTTCCCGCCAAACGAATATAGTCAAAATGTCTTTCTGTGGTCTTCAAACCCGGGGAGACCTCTGAGACAAATGTCGAACCAAAAATAAAAAATAAGGAATGTGTCATTAACCGAAACAAAACATTAACCATAGTACAAAAACACAGTATGGAATGCTGGGATATCAAACATTGTTCCGCTAAGAAATACTGTACAAAAATCTTGCTGCTCTAACTAGCTATATAAATTAATTATAAATATAAATAAATCATATATAAATATATAAATGATCGTCAGTTACAGTCAAAACGATTTTAAAAAAATTACAGAAATCACTTTTGGAATGTCTAATTCAATCGTGGTAACCAAAGAGGCTAATGATTTGTGCCAACAAGAAAATGTCTATCAGTTGAGCTTTTTTTAAAAATATATATTGTTATGAGTTTGCCATGCGCACCGCCATCCAAGATAGTGCAGAAAGAAGGTGCCGCACTATCTGTGACTAAAAAAGTCGGATGTTGACATGAGGAGAAAAACGATTTCCGCCCAAGAAGAGCGCCAATATGGAGATGCTGTACTCAGAGGCAGATGCCCCTTTGTGTTTGTCATGTCTCTATGTAAATAAACGTCTATGTCCTAGTTGAGTTGCCTCCCTTAAGTTATTACACTATATACAACCACCCAGCACCTAAATCCAACCAACCAGCTTTAAGACGCAACCATCCTGTACTTTGATACAAGCAAACATCGGTTATACTATATTTAATAGGTCTACAACTCTTTTGAGGAATGAGGGGGGGGGGGATTGTGTGTTGTTTTTTTTAAGTTGATGAAAAATTTGCACTCTGTTGGTAGGAAACAAAATTAAAACAATTAAAGATCATTTTATGATATCAATGGAGTCTCAAAGCTAAACATTGGCGAAGAAAATCTTCGAGTGTGTACTACACATTGTCTAGCGTGCTAGCATTTAAGTGTGTTCGTTCAATGCTAATGCTGTCCAGTCCACTAGTCACGTGAGATAACGTCATAGGCTTG
The DNA here is from genome assembly GCF_947242115.1 of Biomphalaria glabrata. Classification (NCBI taxonomy): domain Eukaryota; kingdom Metazoa; phylum Mollusca; class Gastropoda; family Planorbidae; genus Biomphalaria; species Biomphalaria glabrata. The sequence goes on from NC_074725.1 coordinate 471,650, forward strand.
GGGTTCTGACAAGTGGTCTTTTCTTTATCTTAATGATCATGTGATACAATGAAGATCACATGATATAACCAACCAACCGTAGATCGTTCAGAATTTTAATTTATAAATTAAAGCGCAGAAAAGGTTGTACTATATTTTCGTAAACAAGGGAAGGGGAGAAAATTATAAAAATAAACTAAACTTTGCCTATAGCTTTTTGTGTAGAGTGTTTTTCCGTTGTGAGGACACGCCACTGGCGGCATGGAAATATTAAACTGATCTGGTCAAAAGAAGAAGAGGAGAAAGAGGGGTCCTTTTAGGAAAAAAAAATGGACATCAATTGACCACAAGTAACAGGCGCGTGTATCCGACTGTCCAGTTAAGTCAAAACAAAATTTCCCTAGCTGTAACAGGAGTTTGGACACACGGCTGACCCGTGGTCAGTTAATAAAGCTATTTAATACGATAGTGGCTGCTGTTGTTCGAGTCAGTAGATTTTATTATATATATATAACGTTCGATGCTGCAATTTAGGATGTCTGGTCAGTTGGACTTCGACAAGGCGCCTGGTCATTTCCTGATATTCTCTAGGTCATCTGGTCAGTTGAAACTTTTGAATATCTCCCACAGTTGCTCGCGTACACACTATCTATTAAGTGTGTTAATCCGAGGGATAGAGAAAAAAAAAAAACTTGGGGGGGTGGGAGGGGAGGAAGGGGGTAAAATAAGACTACCTTGAGCTTTCCAAAACTTAAAAGCAACTTGCCTTTGAGACCTAACCAAAAATGAAGCCATTTACACATTTCTTGTTATATACAAATCTAAAGCAAGAATGATAACTCTAACTGTTACAAATGCAGTTGAAAAAAATAAACTTCAACACAATTCATAAGAGACAAAAACCTACTGAACAATGTTGTAAATCATTCTCCTCAAATATTTAATTTCTTTTCTATAAACACATGACTACTACACATTTATGAATAAAATCAATGTCTCAATAATTAATTATTTATAATATGAGTTCATTACTTAGAATTCGATAGATACTTATGTTTCATGTACAATATTATATACTTTCATTACCTAATCGTAGAAGTGGCTTTGTTCAATGTGTTTTTAATTCTGATAAAACTTTACACACAAATAATTATTAAAATTTCTTCCCTGATACAATCTATACGAAAATTTAAAAAAAAATTAAATTGTCATACAAAAATTAAAATTTACAAACTTAGATTTAAAAAAAAATGAACAAAAAAAAAAATAAATCAAATAATTTACGTAAGACGCCCAAGTTCAGATTTATCAGTCGAGGTCTTCACTCTAGCATCTATAATGTCTGTAGAGTATACCCAATACACACATATAATGAACTGATCAATTTGAGTTCTTTCAAGCCCTTTTATACAAAAAAACGCATCTTACTATAAGCAGAGTAATCCATCAGATTCAAGTGTCGCTCAACCGTCTTGTGATGTCATATCCAATTTCTAAGAATTTCTTTTGTTAATCGGGAAAAACCGGAACTATTTTTACATTTAAACATTTCATTAACAGAGGGAAGGAAAAAAAAAATGATTCGCGCACAGAAATAATTTGATTTAAACTTCTTTTTTTCTGGACATGCTATGTACAATCTCTGGTTGGACGTTCAGAGGCGTCGATCGAGATGTAGTTATTCCCAAGAAATTCTTAGCTGACTTTTCTAATGATGTAATCGACTGTTATACTTCACTTCATTGATCAAGTTATTTAAAAAAAAAAAAAAAAAGGAAAGTGGTCTTCATGGCAGTGAGGGGGGTATTTACATATGTGACAGTGGCACAGTGCTGTCCGAAGGACTGGACAAGTGATGACCATTCATGCTATATTGCATCTGCTGCAGCCGTTGTTGAGCAGCAGCGAAGGCGACCGAGTGTTGGTCATTACCGAGGCCATGATCGGACTGTCCAGGTAGGTACATAGATATAAACTCACGTATCTCACTGCCCGTCTGAGAGGCGGAGGGCGTGGGATACGGCGACTTGCTGGAGCCTGTGTGAGCAGGGGCGGCGCCCTGTCCCTGTGTCGGGGTCACGGACTCCCGCTTAATGCCCGGGGTGCTAGAGTGACCCTGAGGGGTAGGGGACATGTTGTGAGCGGCGTAAGGGGTCATCTGGGCCATGGTCATGTTGTAGCTGTTGGCTCCGTTCATGTAGCTCCCACTGGTCACTTGTCCTTGCATAGCCTGGTTAAACCCAGAGTAGTAGCCAGCGGGTGAGAGTCCTGACAAGTGCCCAGCCATTTGCTGATAGGCGTTGGGATCGCCCATCATGTGCGGGTAACTGTTGGCCATGTAAGAGTTCATGTGTGGAGGGTACATACCGGTGGGGTCTCGGCCCACCTGGGCCATGGCAGGGTTGGGCATGCCAGGTATGGCGTACTTGTCTTTCTTCATCAGCGTCTTCGTCTTCCTTCTGGGGCGGTATTTGTAGTCGGGATGCTCTTTCATGTGGATGGCACGGAGACGCTTGGCCTCGTCGATGAAGGGTCGTTTCTCCGACTCGCTCAGCAGCTTCCACTCGGCTCCGAGACGTTTGCTAATCTCAGAATTGTGCATCTTGGGATTCTCCTGCGCCATCTTTCGCCTCTGGCCCCGGGACCAGACCATGAAGGCATTCATGGGCCGCTTGACCCGGCTCGGGTCCATGTTGTTCTTGGAGTTGGCCGAGTTGTTGTTGTTGTTGGTAGGACTCCCGCCGTTAGGAGCCCCGCTCTGGCCATGGTTGGTCTGCGGAAGCTCGGTGTGACCGCCCGAGCCGGGCCTGGGGGACGTCTGCTGCTGGTGCATCGAGTGGTGCGACTGGTGCAGCTGCTGGGTGCCGGGCCCAGGCGGGAGCTGGGTCTGCGGCGGAGGCTGATGAAGTATCGGGGGCTTCAGGTCCTGCTCCATCATCATCATTTTGGAGCGGTATGAGTCCCGCGGGTCGAACGTTGGGTAGAAAATTTTGAGGCCGTAAGGGGACACAACTACAAAGAAAAAAAATGAAAAGAATACTTTTGAGATAATAGTTTTGGCTGTGTTAACTGTTAGTAGCCTCCCCTTCTTTTAATGTTGGTTAGTAACAAATGCAGCAAGAAGAAGAAGAAGAATGACGTAACTGGTTGTACTCTCTAACACTTCTGGCACAGTCAGTACACGTCCTAACTGGCAGACGTGAAGATATTAAGCCAATAGCCGAAGAAATCTGGAATCTTGCAGATAATTAGTTATATCCATGAGGAAACATTGTTAATCAAACTTTGAAACTCTTAGAATTTTCAACGATATTATAAACGAATGTTGGTATTAGTGGTTTAAAAATGTAGCTCTTTTAAAACGAAAGCAGATTAGCAAAGGCGTAGCCTCCAGCATCTGTAATGAGGACAGAAATTTGATGAGGATTTATGTGCTGTATAAAGTGTCATGTAAAAAAAGTATCACTAGATCAATCAATGCATGCGTCAGTCGCCGTACTCTGGAGTCATTGATCTGCAAGAAAGAAATAAAATACAGTAATGAGATGTATTTACAAAACACATTGTACTGATACAACAGAAATAAATTATTTAAATTATCAGCATTCAAAATGTGTATATCAACTGCAGAAATACTTATCCTTTTAATTAAAACTGTTAACTTATGATGAGATTGGGTGGTTGTCTGGCTTCATGGTATACGTTTTGGGATGCCGTCAAGATGGCCCCGAGTTCAAACCCTGTCTTCTATCCACCCTGCCAGTCTAGAGATGTTTCCTAGAATGTGATCATCATCATTTCTGAATAAGTCAAATGTCAAATGACGCTCTTAACAAATCGTCTGCCATTTTGGGGGAAAGTGTTTTAAGAAGGACTACTAAAAATAGCGCGCACAAGGTAAAGAAGTTGATAAACGTGCTGGTAGTCTTTTACTTTTAGATCCACTGACAGTTCCACTGGCAGATCCACTGACAGATCCACTGGCAGATTCACTGACAGATCCACTGACAGATCCACTGGCAGATCCACTCATGGATCAAGATAGATCCACTTACCAACTCATAAATGATAAGCCCACCGATGAGCTCAATGATATAAACACTGATAGACTGATTGATAGCACCACAGTGGCTGTCACTGATAAGCTCACTGATTGACTCACAGATAGACCACAGTGGCTGTCACTGATAAGCTCACTGATTGACTCACAGATAGACCACAGTGGCTGTCACTGATAAGCTCACTGATTGACTCACAGATAGACCACAGTGGCTCTCACTGATAAGCTCGCTGATTGACTCACAGGTAGACCACAGTGGCTGTCACTGATAAGCTCACTGATCGACTCACTGATAGACCGCAGTGAGTTTCACTGATAAGCCCGCTGATTAACTGACTAATAGACCGCAGAGACTGTCTCAGATAGACAAGTCCACCGACGGACAGACTATGTGACCACTGATAAGCTAAAAATACACTGTGTCATGTCCGACTAGCTTATAATCCCAACGGCTAGGCCTGGGGGTTTGATCCCGAGGTTACAAACATATGAAACATTTACAAGTTACATTTTTTTTTTTAGGTTTGAAGAAAAGAAATAAAAACAGAATATAAACGTATGTATCTTTCCGCCATTGCATCATGGGATACCATCCTTCCATATAATTTGTTACAGAGACAACGGCAGGAAAAGATATTTTTTAATATATAATAAATTGACAAAGGTCCAGGTAATTTAAAGCTAACGCAAATGTTAGATGTATATCTAATTAACATTAAAGTTATTAATAATTTTAGTTTAAAAAAAGACAGAAATCTTAAAGATTATCAAGTAAAGAAAATTCTAAAACTGTGAAATTTAAAAGAAAAAACAAATGACAAAATTGTTAGAAATAGAGTAACAGATTCATAAATCACCATTTGCTACATAAACTAATCTAAGACAAATATGCATATGATAAGGTCAATTTAAAATGCCAAAAAATTCTAACCTATATCTATCTATTATTTAAACGGGTCATCTAATTATCTAATATGCTGAAGATAAGTGTAGATAAAAATTGAAACATCATCTTTAAAAAAAAATGATATAAGCATGATCATTCTTCTTTTCTGAGTAAGGTCTGTATTTTATAAGATAAGATAAACAAACTGGATATCAAATGAAAGAGTATAAGCTGTCGTCCATTGCGGACTTGATCTCATAATAACTTTGGTGTAATGTGAATGGATGGATGATTGATAGACCATCAATGGCAGTTCTGTGACTTGACAAAAAACTGACATGACACTGACATTGGTGACAGTGGAAATATCAAAGCTATGAAGTCAGATGATGACATTTATTATTTATAGGCGGATCTCTATCGTCAGTCACGCGAGAAAGTTGTCCTTCATGGGCGTCACACTGGGCCATCTGAGGAGCAAGTTGTATTCAGTTTGCTGGTTTATGGGAAAAGGTGGGGGGGCTTGGGTATAAAAGTGTGTGTATTGGGGGGGGGGGGGATGGAAAAGTTCGTTGAATTAGAGAGTATTGGGATAATCTTTAATCCAATCGTTAGGGATTAGTATTATTAATAATGTGTATTATATTCGTGTTCTTACTATCTTGTGGATGGATTTTCGACTAATGACCTATTGGTTACAACTAGTGAAAGTAAAGTAGCCCTTTCAGGCCTTGTGATCCATATAACATATTCTGTTACTTTGACCAGCGGTTAACAAGGGTGCCATGTGTCCGGCACAACCAGCAACGGCCTATACTTTCCCCCAACTAAAGTCAGAAACCCATTAGAGCTGGGCGGACCCGGGAGCGTCCTAAAAATAAAATTCCGAAATATAAAATCCCATTAATCACGGAGATTCGAACTCGGAAGCCAAGCGCTGTACCTCTCAACCACCCCCCCCCCCATTTGTTTGACAATGTTTATTGCAATTCGTTATGTGACACATTGAAGCTGGGATTGACAGAATGATGTACACAAAACTCACAGAGTAGACATCTTGATGTTATTTGATGTGATGATGTAAACATCTTGATGTTATTTGATGTGATGATGTAGACATCTTGATGTTCTTTGATGTGATGATGTAGACATCTTGATGTTCTTTGATGTGATGATGTAGACATCCTTGATGTTCTTTGATGTGATGATGTAGACATCTTGATGTTCTTTGATGTGATGAAGGGAAATTAACCCGTGAATGACTGATGACAGTTTAGATTGTTCCTATTGACTAAACCATGCTGTATTATGTTGGTCAGAGGTACCCAACTTTTTTTAGACCTGGGGACCAAATTAACTTCATTCAAGCGTGTCACGGGCGGATGATGACCGCAATAGACCGTCGTGTCGAATCGTTCTCCTGATGCTCTGTGGTCCGAATTTCCTGCTGGACGGATATCACCGCGTTACGGGTAGGATACGGCCCTATTGCCGCAGTGTGAGCCTCACTGGTGTAAATAATCCTTTGCTATATGCGTGCGTAAATAGATTGTTTGACTTTATTAGTTTATATTTATGTTAGTTTGGAGGGGCCCTGACCTGTTTTAAAACATCTTTCTATTCAGACAACCCCAGTGCTTTTTGTTTCTATGTCCAAACTCAATAAGCCATTGCATTTGTGGTCTGTCCTTGAGGCGCCTGCCATTTGGTAAAATATGTAGGTCACAGCTGGGGCTGCGTATCCACGGGAAATACCGCATTCCTCACTAATCTTCGGACTCAGAAGACAAGCCTTATTATTATTTGTATTATTGTTATTTTGTTTAAAGCTATGTCATACAGTATTCTATTAATTTTAGAAGTAATGAACAACCAACAGGAGCAAGCTGCCAGCAGCCACGGCGCAATTTTATTACAAGTTAAAACTGATGCTTAACTGAAAACCAAGAGTCATTACATTATGAGTACATACATTTGTTGATTATTTATTAACTAGACCCAGGTCGGTGTAGGTCTGATAATCTTGTCCCCAGGAATAAAACAACACAGAAACCAACACGTCGAAACAAGGGCATGGGCGTGTCAATGATATCGCTCGAGAATATCTAGATCTAGCGTGACTAAATTATACAATTAACAGGGGAAAATATAATGGCCTGTAATAAGCAATGTACTCAGGATAAACGCCTTAAGGCAACGCAAGTTTGCGGTAAATGAAAACCGGAACAAGAACTACATACTGCCGCCAAGAGAAAGACTATTGACAAAAAACAAGCAAAATATAAAAGAACTAAAAAGAAAAAAAAAAGACTTATCCCCAAGAGGAAGAACTCCACATTTATAGCTATATCAATCAATAATGCAGAAGTTATTTCCTTTCTCGATGTCAAAACAAAATAATTGACTAATTAGTTTTTTTAAAAAAAAAAAATGAGTCATGTTTTGTTAGCTACAATAAATAATTGTTTGAAGGTTTCAACTTGATCCGAAAAAATGGGTGTGGGAGAAATAAGGTGTTCAATTTGTTTACCAGACAAACAGAGTTGGTGAAAAAGTTATAAACAAAAACTTTATGCTGTAAATATTTTTTGTTATTTTAATGCGAACTCTTGTGCACTCGAATAGAATACCAACATTTGTATTATATACATTCTTCAATTAATATTACTTTAATACAGTCATATTGGAAGTCTCGAGAGAGGATGTAATCTAAGTTTCATTACAAATCTGAAATATATTCACTTCTATTAACTCTAAAAAATGCGTTTACAACTTCAAATATCGAGGTTTCCTTGTTCAAGGAATTAAACTATTCTAAAGGAATGCGCTTGGAAAAAAAAACATATTTGTCGATAAAAGTAACATTTTACTAACAGCTGGTCAAGATCACTACCCCCCCCCCCCCATGAACACGCACTGCAATGTCCAGTTCTGTTAGTTTATTAAACAATTCTATTTCTCTATATTTATTTATGACCAAGTCTTAAGAGGGCGATGGTTGTTTTAAACCGAATATATTCTAACTAAATGGCTTTTTTGTCGACTGCACATCTAGCTCTTCAACAGCCAACAAGTTGCAAGATGCTAACACCTGGGGAAATTCGTGTGCTAACGGCGCCCCAAAGAAATTGGAATTTGGCGCCCTTTCATGGAGGTGGGATATGCACAAGAACCAACAAAAAGCAATACGTAAAGGGCGCCTCAACATCTGGTCAGTACCATCAACTGGTCTCTATTATAATAGATCCCACAACTACTTCGGGTCTCATTTAATGTGTTCTCGTGATCTAATTACAGACACCATTACACACAACATACTATCAGTTTAAACCAGACACACACACACACACAGACATGCACCATTTCGTCTCTGAATCGTGCACTAAAAATTAATCGTATGCATTTAAAGAACACCAAACAACCTGCATTAATTGATCGCGTAAACCCACTTACTCAGGAATTAACTGGATAGCCGACATTCTGCTGCAAAATGCAGTGAACTTCGTTCACTATAGCAAATAATGCTATGCTTCAAGAATGCACCACAGTCAGCATCACAGTCAATACCACAGTCAGTACCACATGTGGTCACTGTGTTCGCGGGCAGCTACTAAAGTCTGTGTGACGTAGGCTTGTCTTGGCACGAGAGGGAAATATGACGCGACCATCAATAATAAGCCTTTGTGTGTAGGTCAGTGAAGTGTCTGAACGCGGTAACTGGACTGGAAAATATGAACTCTTCAATCAAACGGATTATAAATTAGAGACTAGTAACCATTAACCATTAACCATGCAACATGCAGCAATTTGAATGAGAAACTGTTTTCACACACTTCAATGTATAACTTTGGTAGTCTGGTGGTGAGATCAATGTTTGCTCACTGAATGACATTTTAGGCAGATAGCTAGACAGATAGCTAGACAGATAGCCAGACAGACAGACAGACAGACAGATAGATAGATAGATAGATAGATAGATAGATAGATAGATAGATAGATAGATAGATAGATAGATAGATAGATAGATAGATAGATAGATAGATAGATGATACAAGATCTAACGAAACCGAACTTAAATGCTATTTTCTCCCTTAATTAACAACGGGGATATGACTGATGTGTAGTCAATGATATAATAGTGTGTAGTCATTGATATAGTGTGTAACCCAGTGTAACCAATGACATAATGGTGTAGTCAATGAAATGTATTTTAGTCTGTAGTCAAAGACCTGCTTGCGTGTAGCCACGTGAGAATGTCAATACAAAAGTATCAGGTATCCAAGGAACACAGCAATCAACGCGTCCCTCTTTTTCCCTCCCCCAACACATTGAAACATGAGATCCGCCTCTGTTAGTGTAATTCAATATGAGAAAATTATCCAAGCGAAAAATATTGTTTTTGGAGGGCTCCGCGGGTGTGCGCGGGAGTGCGCGCGCATGGAATACACAATTCTGAAAATCGGGTCGATGCCGTGTTGACTTTTAATGGGCCCGACCTGGGAGTTTTTTTTTTAGGAAACCCTGAAGTTAAACAGTGCTGCCTTGCGCGAATATGTGCCAATGTCAGTGTATGACAGCGCGTATGTGTGTCATGACAGATTAACTCGTGTCACACAATGATGTATATTTATGACAAGTCAAACAATATTGTGGGCTATGCTTTCTTTATCTACTTTCAAATGTCACAAATCGAGCATTGGACGAACGTGTCACGTGGTTTAGACTTATGATAAAGTCTACTCTATGACGTCACGCCTACGGTCCCGAAGACTGTCGATTAGAAAATAGGTCTTCATCAGTGATACTCTTTAAAAATTTCTAATTACATAATATTATTCAAAATTGAAATGTCGTAACCAGCTAAGATTAACACAAAAAATATTATGACTTCTGAACACCACATTTCGGCACGCACACAATGCCGTGGTTACAAGAAAAAAAAGGAGAAGGAAAGGGGGGGGGGGATAACTTTCTAGATGCTTCCAATAGTTCACATAATTACATGGGTGTGTTGTGGGCTTCATTTCTAACAAGTCCAAGTTAAACGTCCCACGGTGCGTGAGCCAGCAGTTAGCAGTGAGTCCGTATTCATAAGTAAAATTAACATCGCTTTATTATAGAAATCAGGCAAGGGCGGCCCTAGGCATAGGCAAAGGAGGGAGCTGCCCAGGGCCTCCATTTGGTCGGGGCCACGCTCAGGACTAAAAACATTTAGAGAAAAAAATTGCGAATCTTGGATTAGATCCTAAACATAGTTAGAGCCATATGACTGGTATAACTCGTTCTCTGATACGGAAATTGCGACGTATGAATTTCAGTTATTTGTCAATTTAGATATAGACTAGCAATTGTATTGTTTCCTGTGTCCTCTCCTTATTATTTAATATGGGCCCACCAAATTTACTTCGCATAGAGTCCCAATTTTCCAAAGCCGGCCCTGCATCGGGCTAGTTCTTTGAATATGCCGAGCCGATAGTCAAAACTGTTTTATTTCTATTTCCGTTGTAGTCATTCTACTAAATGAGATTTTAAAAAGCTTTAAAAGAGCTTTAAAAGAGCTGTATTACAATAAAATGGTTGCGATTTCGTTGTAAGTGTTACATCTTACAACATGCGTACCGTGCCTCTCAATACTGCAAGACTTATCCCCTAGTCTTATGGAACCGAATCCTTGCAGCTTCATAATAAATTGTGGGCAAACGTTTAGAAAGGCCGGATAGTGTGGTCTCATGGTGTTATGTTGTGTTTATGTGTTTCTATGGTGACAGAACAGGTTGGCAATTGGTTGTGAATGATACAAGATAAACGAAACTGTCGTCAGACTGAAAAGACGTGTTATTGTATGATTTAGAATAGCATTTTATATTATTACTTAAATCTACTGAAACTTATTGCATTGCATCTCAGTCTGAATTTGTTTACATTGTAATAAAAGTTATATATATATATATATATATATATATATATATAGTTTTGCTCACAAATAAGTTACTCAAGTTATTTGAAGTTTTATGAGATAAGCAGCGGTTTAGTTGTCTACCAGCGGTTTAGTTGTCTACCAGCGGTATGGTGCTGCAAGTCAACGACCATCAACAACATATTGTTGTCAGAACAACACAAGGGTCGGATTTAACTCGCGGGTCGTAGATTTTTTTTTTTTTTTTTTTTAGTGCGCTTGGAGACGGTTAGGATGAATGTATTGAAATAAAGATAATTAGGTAAAAGTGTAAAAAAGATAATAATAACTTCACTCTGGAGTGTTCAACTAATAATAACATCGATGTAATTGCCTTTAGCGTAAATGACAATTATCACACCAACAGTATAAGAGCTGCACTAGCGATTAAATGTTAATGAAATCAAATGTAAATTTCGAAATAGACAGTCTGCACTTTAGGCTTGATTATATCTAATTTATTCTTGTTTTTTTTTTATTTCGTTCTATTTTAATTCTTTTACTCATTTGCATAAAACAGATTCAAGGGAAATGATGTAATATTATGTTACAGAACCTATTAATTAATAAAACCATGAATTAAAACGGTGATTAGTGATTCCATTCTCGTGTGTAGTTTCACATCCAGCAACGACGAACATTTTAATTGTGCAGCTTTGATGCCAGAAACGAATCTTTGAGATAATTATATTACTTTACTGTCGAGATACTAAGGGAGACATAACACGACTATAACACAACCGTAGCATTGACTATAACACGACTATAACACAACCGTAGCATTAACTATAACACGAATATAACACAACCGTAGCATTAACTATAACACGAATATAACACAACCGTAGCATTGACTATAACACGAATATAATGCTAAAATCGTTTTCAGCGGCCTCCGAAAGGGGAAAAGACGCTATTAGTTTTGTGTGGAATTTCTGTCCGTCCGTCCGTCCCGTTTAGATCTCGTAAACTATACAAGATAGTGAAAATCCGACATCATAACATTTTAGACCATTCAAACTTCTACTTCAACGGCTACTTTTTTTTTTCTGAAAGCTAAAAATCTAAATCAAGTGTGCTAGCAGTTTGTTTGTTTTTTAAATACACCATTTTTACAACTATTCACTATTAATAGTAACAATCAAGGCCTTTTAGTAAGGGAAATAACCATTTACCATTTTTCAGAACACATTTATGCAAATAGTATTAGATTTTCGGTCAATAAGATTGTATTGCTACCTCATGGAAGTCGTGTCATACAAGCTACTACATTTACAGCAACAAAAAAATGTTTAGTTTTTGTTTTTTTTATAAGGACTAATAGTATAAATATTATAAATAGGCACAGAGTGTCGTGAGTATCAGAGAACAATAGTCAATAGTCGCTAGCACCAATCGGTAACACTTACTAGTGTAGATAGTAACTTACTATTTGTTCTAAACGTTTAAAAAAATACCCTCCAGGTATGTAATACTTCGTCAAATCTTGTTACGGCCTCTCTTGTTCGGAGATGAGAAACTGATGTTGTTGTTTTGTAATCTTAAATTTTTTTTTTCAGAGATAGTAACTTTGCAATTATTATCCCGGAGTCGCGGAGGCCGAGTTGTAAGGCGCTTGGCTCCCGAGCAGGGGGGGTCCAGGGTTCGTATAGAGATGAACACTTGTGATTTTGTTTTTAATTTCGGGCACCCAGCTCCTGATGGGTACATAACATTATGACCTTTACATCATCTGCCCTTGCAAGGTCTGAAAGGGGCGCTTTACTTTATTAGTTTCTTAAAGTCACTTGTTTTTCTACGTAAACGGGATTTAATTTTCGAAAGAAATTTGTTGAATAAAAAGCTGCACCTCGATGCATTAGCTTTTAAACTCCGTGTGTTAATGAGAGCATTGAAAACTGCTCTAATTGCGCTATGGTCCAGTCTCTCTTTTGTGTACCTGTTGGGGGGGGATATATCTGGGAGAAAATTTATGTGTTCTCATTATGCGTTCTACAAACATAATTGAGCTAGAGTAGGGATTCGAACTCTTGCCCTTAATGGATTATGCCACTTAGTCTCACCTCATTTTTAAACCACACACACACACATACACTCTCACGTGCAAACCCACAAATCAATGGCGCTATATGCTTTCTTGCATTCATGTCTTCTACCCCAAGCGACGGACGAAGGTAGCACACCTGTATTCAGGTCAGAGGGATACAGTTTCACACACAGGGAAGCGACTTAAGGAGATCATGGAGACGTGTCTACACACAACTCTCGGGGTTCTTATTTGATGTCACCGGTATCTTTACATACAGCCCGAGCTACCGGGCCGTCTTTAAACAGTCGTCACTTTTCTTTTTTTTTTTTTTTTGATCATTGCATTCGCTACATCGCTCTGACATCTCAGATGTTTGTGAAAACATCTTGGACTTAAAGGCGAAGGTCAAACCAGCAGGTTTGGATTGAATGCCGTAGTCTGTAGAGCGTTAACAACCTGGGTCTGGTGTCAGACCCGTAACCAATCATTCTTATCCGTCGAACAGGGAGGTGTCAAGGTTACGGACATTTTATGGTTTCTTTGTTGGTTACTGCTTGGACATGTTCAAATCCGATGCAATGTTTGGGAGGGGTGGGGGAGGAGGCTCCATTACATAGCAAAAGATACTGATCCAGGAATGAAATATATTTTACCAATGAGTCTTGGGTGGTATTAAATAAAAAAATTCGAAATACATGGTAACTAAAATATACTATTCGATTGTGGCATTTAATATTTCAATTTGCTGTTGTGAAAATGGTGTCATGTAAGGTAAATAATTAGAGCAGATTATAAAATAAATAAAACATTTTACAGAACACGCTATGAAGTGAATATTTTAGAAAATGTAAACCTTTTTAAGAAAAAAAAAGGATTAAATTAACTAACTACGAGGTTAGAAGTAATCAGACTACCGGCACTTCTGAAAAGCCCTATTTGTAATAGACAATTTAGAGTAAAAACAAACAAAAATGTATAAAAATATAGACTATATAAAATAATTGTTTAAAATAGAATTACATTGTGTCATGTGAGACTCTGATAAACTTTATTCAATGTGATGTAGACCCCTGTATATTCTATACATGTACTCGCCAATGTATTCTCGTAGGAAGGAAATTATTTGTGAAAATATTGATTGAGACATAGTTAATTAACGAATTCAATATAAAAGTTTTCTTTTATAACTGATTTCTATACATGCAGTCTTCCATATAGTCCTTAAATTGACATACAGTGTTATATATAATCTTTACACTAAAATTATATTATTTTATTTCTCTCTCACTATCTTTCCATTCTAAGCGTCTTTGCGTCTCACAAATCGTTATCTCCCCTTATCTATAACATTACAAGCCAGGATGGCTGCCTGGTAGTGCGGTTTGCGCGCTGGACTGTCGTTCGGATTTATCGATGGTCGAGGGTTCAAATCCTGCCCGCTTCCATCCTGCGGGAGGTTTGGACTAGGAAGTAAGCTATCTTCAACTCTGAAGGAACATCCGAAACATGTAAAACAAAACAAGCCTGTGGATTTTTTAATATTTTTTTTTTACATATTCTATATAAAAAAAATTAATTAATTACGGCCAATTGATATAATAATTTGTCATTGTTCCGACTGACTCGTGTTTTGTTAGGGACAATTAATAATAGTGCTCAGTTTCAACTTGAGAACGTCTGTGGGAGAAATAACGTGTCCGAAATTTGTCGCCGACACAGTTGCTAAAAGATTGGTAAAAACAAAAAAAAAAGTAATGCTGTAACAGCGACACATGTGTAGTGAACACAATCTCACTGCGTTACACCAACGTAAAACTAGATCCACTATTTCACTACCACAGAATCTTTTCTTTTTTTGTAGTGAATTCCAATTCCACACATTTCATCATTTAGTCCCAGGCTTAAAAAAAAAGAAATATTAACAATTGACAATCCTTCATTGAGGTGATGCGGTTATGCCAACTTTCAAAGTAATCCATCGCTTGAAATGCAAAACAAATATTTTAAATTCTTAGTCGTTTAGTGAAATAAATGTGTGTGTGTGTGTGAGAGAGAGAGAGAGAGAGAGACAGAGAACGAGACAGAGAGAGAGAGAGCGAAACAGATATATTGTATAAAATATAAAATAATTTTTTTAAATCAAATTTTATAAAAAATATTTTGAATTATATTATAAATAATTGTGTAATTATTATAACAGTCCGTCAAAAAGTCTTTTTTTTTCTCTGCCTACATACTAGCATATAAAAGAAACTATGGCCAATATATTGTTGCGCTGGGTAAAATCGGCTTGGGTTTAAATAGTTAACTTCTGATCAGGTTTATTGCGGAATCGGTACAAAATCAAAATTTTTGATTACTTACAATTTTGTATAACTATTTTTGTTAATGATCATGATTGTAATTCTAACATTCTCTATTTGATGGCAGTATTGTAAAGTTTTCTGCCTCTGTGTGACGTCACTGATGAGTGACAGAAGCGGGACATCGGCGTCCCGACCATTAGCAGTTATCTAGAGTTAAACTCTGACCTGGGAGCTGGGACACATCTCAGGGCTGACCAGGACAATGAGGGAGGGGCGCTCTCATGGGGGACAGATGTCAGGGCACAGGTGATTCTCGTTAAAAATGTTACCCCCCCCCCCCCCCAAAAAAAAAATGTGAATGTTAAAAAATAAGAATTAACTGGAAGGGGAAATCATAGGCACCCAATGAAAGTGACCTATATATTTGTTTCTGCTGTCTACAGCTTAAATCCGTAATAGTTTGATAATGTATTGTGCTCAAATTTTGATGACGTAATAATGTAATTGGCTAATGACAAGAACAGCGCAAAGGAGCTTTAACTAAGGTGAAAAGCATTTTTTTTTAAAGGGGGGGGGTGGGTGAGTGCAGAAGTGTATTGACTTATTCTATACAAAATCGTTGCTTGCTTAGTGGGATTCGATCTAAAAGATACTCACACTCGGCCAATTCTAGATTAAAGCAAGGGAAGTAATCTTTACATCAGACTAGAAGGAAAACTCAGACATGTATTTTGCTAGACAATACAATAAACATGCATATAAGTGACCCTGCGAGACCGAGGACGTTTGGGCCACAAGGCCTTCAACATTATTAATTTTGTTACTGTCATTGTATAATTAGTACGCCATAAATCAGACAGAATTGTTATAATGTCCTAGATTGTCTTGTCTCTAATTATAAGAATGTTCAATCAGAAAATAGGACAAATAATAAAACTTGTCTCGAGTCCAAAGATTTTGAAGGAGTGCAGTATTTCAAATTGATATGCAGTCCTAGCTGTGACCTATATATTTTTTGCTTCATCTAACGCAAACAAAATCGCTGTCTGACTTTTGGTGGGCATAAGTTCCTATACGTCATTCTCCGGCAGTAGCTTCCCTTTAGTTTTTTTTATCTTCAGTTGTTAAAGAGTTCTAATACCATCGTCGCTTTGGTATACAAAAATGTCAGAAGACATACAAAAAAGATCGACATCTTCACTAGATCAAATTAAACATTAGCAATCTGTGCAGAAATCGTGGCTAAGTAGAAATACATTTTTTTTCTCGCCAAGGACCCGAACCCGCAACCTACGTATCAGCAATCGAACGCTTTTACCGCTGCCCTGAATATAAACGCCAAAGAAGCAGTACCATAAATACTATTATAGATCATAAACACAAATAAAAAAAAAATGCCATCGGCAATTGGTTACAAAGGCATGGAGCTAGGAACTGGTTTGTGAAGTGTGTTTGTCCCAACTATTAAAGCATAGTTCTTATCTCCCTTGTAATGTTTGTAAGCACTGATTCTCAACTCTTACTCTTATGGGGAACAACAACTTTCTACACAGAACATTTGCCCTTGTAGAAATATATCTCTCTCTATATATAAATAATATATTTTTCTTTACATTTTTTTAGGAAATATATAAACATATAATTGTTATGGGTGTAATGTTTGCACCAACAATAATTTTTTTAAATAATCTAAATACTTTCTATGTTTTGGTTTTTTATTCGGTTAACATAATTTGCATAATAGGTTCTGAACAAGCTCAAAATTATTATAACGATGATTAAACAGAACCTATTCTAGTCCAAAGTTAATGCACCCCTTTCACACCTTCGCCCACCCAGCCCGTTTCTTTTTGTTTAAAGGAAATGGAAAGCTGATAAAACATGTGGCAAGGGAGGGGTATGGGGCGCAAAAAAAAAAAAAGGGGGGGGGGGAGAAGTAGACAAACATAGGAGTAAAATTTTAATGCAGTTCTGTCCTAACATAGACGTCAAGCGACCATGATATCAGTGACCTATATGTCACACTGACTATATTGTTTTTAACTGGTTAAACAAATACGCGCCCCGAGAGAGGGTGACGTACGTCATGGCGCCCCACCCCGCCACTCTCACTGGTACACCCTTAAAACAAAATACCCGCTGATAAAACAATGGTATGCTGGTGCAATTCATTTTTTTTTTGAGTCGGTTGTTAAGAACAGACTCGTCGACTAACTGGTCAAAGTGTACTGGCCTTGGTGTTTGTTTGGGTTGGACATCGCGAGCTAGGGTGGTCAACCTTTTTGTTGGACACTATGTTGGCATCGACAAAGTCACGAGCCTCTTTGACTTCATTATGCATTGTGTGCAGACTTTTTGATGACCAGATAGTACCGAGTCATGGACCTTACAGTACTGAGTCATGGACCTTACAGTACCTTGTCATGGACCTTACAGTACCTTGTCATGGACCTTACAGTACCTTGTCATGGACCTAATAGTACCGAGTCATGGACCTTACAGTACCTTGTCATGGACCTTACGGTACCGAGTCATGGACCTTACAGTACCTTGTCATGGACCTTACAGTACCTTGTCATGGACCTTACAGTACCTTGTCATGGACCTAATAGTACCGAGTCATGGACCTTACAGTACCTTGTCATGGACCTTATGGTACCGAGTCATGGACCTTACAGTACCTTGTCATGGACCTTACAGTACCTTGTCATGGACCTTACAGTACCTTGTCATGGACCTTACAGTACCTTGTCATGGACCTTACAGTACCTTGTCATGGACCTTACAGTACCTTGTCATGGACCTTACAGTACCTTGTCATGGACCTTACAGTACCTTGTCATGGACCTTACAGTACCTTGTCATGGACCTTACAGTACCTTGTCATGGACCTTACAGTACCTTGTCATGGACCTTACAGTACCTTGTCATGGACCTTACAGTACCTTGTCATGGACCTTACAGTACCTTGTCATGGACCTTATGGTACCTTGTCATGGACCTAATAGTACCGAGTCATGGACCTTACAGTACCTTGTCATGGACCTTATAGTACTTTGTCATGGACCTAATAGAACCCGGTCATGGACCTAATAGTACCGAGTCGTGGACCTTATAGTACCGAGTCATGGACCTTATAGTACCGCCTCATGGTCAGGATACCACTGATCCTGAGATCTTGGTGCATTGAAAAATTGCTCAGTTACTCTCAAGATACGAATCTAAACCTAACATATTCTCTTCGAATTGGTTTAAACTAAAATACAAGATCTCAAGATCAGTGGTATCCTGCCCGTGACAAATTTCTTTGAAAAGGAAATTCAATTGAAAAGCTGTATAATTGAAAATATGAGTACATATGCTATTATAGTTTTTATACCTCATTAATTGTAAAATGTATTATATGTATTGATAATTATGATTGTGTAGATTTATAATGCTATACTATTAGTATTTAGATTTTTCAGATTGTGAAGCAGAAAATTTTATTATAGAAAAAGTTTAAAGGCTGTGCATAAATTTAAAACTGTTAAAAACTTGAAACATGTAAGCATAACAAGTTATTTACATTAAACACACTATGATATTTGCATATTCTAATAAACATATTTAGCAGGAAAAAGAAAGTCGGATTTTTTTTTTTCAAAAATCCTTTGCTTGCATCGAAATTATCGCCCTTCTATTCTCACTAAAACACAACTAAACTCTAGGAATTCCGAGTCAGATGAAACTTTCGCGCAACCCAGTAATTACATCAATTGATATCGAGCGACTTTAACTCACACTCTCTGAATAGCCGTCTTTCTCATGGAGATCCTATAATTGTCTTTATACACGGTATATATTTATTGACATGGTTGTCTACTAGTTTTATTACAAACTTTTAAAGAAATATTAAAAGGTTTAAATTAATATTACATATTTATAGCAATGCACTATACATTCAGTCAGGATTTGGAGAATCTTATTTAAAATCTAAATAACTTTTTTTCTTACTTTAAAGTAATAAAATGCATGTGCCCAGTGGTGTAGCAAGGTACACATGGGCCTGATTTCAAGAATATGAAGGCGGGAAGGCGTCACCCCCTCCCCCCGCCTTGTAAAAAAAACAACAGAAGACTGGGTGTGAAAAAAAATATACTCTGCATGTGTCAGTACTAAAAACTGTTCCTAGATATGTATTACCTTTTATAGGTAATAACTATAGTGTACACTCGGCACATTTGTTACAAGGAATAGGGTTATGCCACCTCAATGCTTGTACGCAATAAAGAGCAATCTTCCAAATAGCGCCTATATGCCTCAAGTTAGTCACGGGCCACCGTATAAACCACCAGAAAAATATCGTACAGCCAACATTGTACAGAATGATCCATTTTGTTCCCCTGGCAATCAAATCATTAAATAAGAACAATCTGATATAAACTTTGTCACATGTAAATTATGAGTGAGTCTGGTGTGAATGTACACTTTGGTTTCTTATAGTTATAATGTTTTTTGTTTGGTGTAATGCACAAATTGTAAGACAAATTTCCGTACGGACAATAAAGATTATTATTATTTAACACCTAAATATTTGGCTACCAGGACAATGTACTAATACATATTACACTGCAAGGTTTATACTTGATCTTTTTCGCAGAACGCGATATCTAAATTTAATATTTTTATGTAATTGAAATCATACGAAGTTGTTGAAAATGAAAAAGACCACTCTGAAGACGAAAGTCTTATTATTTCTCGGATCACTTCGGCATGATCGCTAATGGAGATGCTGACGACCTAACTAGTATCTAAACAAACGGCGATGCACTCAGGGATCAGCCACACACACGCTCACAGCTACTCGCTCACACAAGAAAGACTCACGGGCAGGTGAAATGCAAGGTATGCAAACATGAGACTTGAAGTGGTGAAGCGATACGGTGACCGTCGCGACGGATATCAGTGGAGCCTCGGATCAAGTTCCGATGCCTAATGAAAGGATCAAACTTAAATTTAACCAGATCCCAGGAACTCAAAATTAGACAAGGGAGATAAGACTTTTAAATACAAGTAGACAAATACTCTGAGAGAGATATTGAAAATACTATCAGAATTCTCTGAGATTATGTAACTTGAAAATGGATTTTTATTTGTCAAACATCTGTAAGGAGCCTAGAGAATGGAGGGATACATTAAAGGACATCTCTGACCCAATCCCAAAAAATAATTAATACACTTGGCTGACCCACTCTAGTTAAGTATTTCCAAACACCTTTCAGAATAAAGCGATCCTATTCATGATATAGAACATTGTAACCATCATTGCAGTCAAGTCCTACATAAATGAAGCTCGCGACTGGTATACATTTAACCTGGCGAGTGGAAGGCCAACTTTTAATGAAATATTTGCTGAGCCAATCACTGTAGTGAAATAAAACATTGTAACCATCATTACAGTTAAGTCCTACATAACTGAAACTCGCGACTGGTATACATTTAACCAGGCGAGTTGAATGCCAACTTTTAATGAAATATTTGCTGAGCCAATCATTGAAGGGAAACCATGACCATCACAATACTGTATTAGTTCGTTATAACACACTCTAAGATACAGATTGAAATACAAAGAGAGCGACAACTTAACGGACATTTTTGTGATTTAAAAAAAAAAGAAAAAGAAAAACCAACAGAAAATAATATGAGCGAAACAAACAAACAAAAAGTTGGAGTTTTGATGACGCATTCTGTCGAAACACCGAAACAATACTGCCTAGAGAGTTTTTTTTATGACGCATTCAAAGGAACCAATACTGCCTATATCATTTAGGGGAGGTAAATAATTACTAGATATTTATATTGTGGCAAGGAAAGAGAAGCAAGTGGGATATCTACCAAGACTATAACACAATTTTAAAGGTTAAAACTCTCCATCTTGAAGGATATTGTGTATATTGCATAAAATAGAAGCATGGGCGTAGTTTTAAGGAGGGACGACTGTTAAATCTCGTTTGGTTAAACCTTAACCACCATAGGTGAAAGATTATGGGATTGCGTGTTAAAGGAATCACTTCCTTATCAAATGGCATGTCGTATGTTATTAGCCATGAGTCCCACCGTATAGAGTTGAAAGCATCAACTGTATCAACCCAAACAGTGCTATTAAAACTGGTCAATCTATCACTAGCTAGTCAATCATAACCATGAATCTGATTGAAAACAGATCGAACAGATCAATGATCTTAGCTCAATCAACCAGGAAATATCTTAGCTCAATCAACCAGGAAATACAATCTCTAAAAGCTAATGCTAAAAATAAAAAACAAATATCCTACATATAAATGGTAATCGTGTATTGTATACGCACTAAGGTCAGTGTTTGCATATAATAAGCTAATTAAGACTATAGCATCACAATAACAGCTGCCTACTTAACACATGATATCATCGACGCAACTCCCACAACCATATAGACTTTCTTAACAATAATTGTGTAATAAGAATTATATAAATATAAATAAAAAAAAAAGTGCTGTACCTTTCAACGAAATAGAGAATAGTAAATTGGTTTTCCAATAGTCACAGCAGCACAAGAGTTAACACAAAATGCTGTTTGTCCCTTTTCTTTTCTTCTCCCCAGCAAAAGGAAAAAAAAAACAACCAACAAAATAATAGAAGAATGAAGAAATGAATGTCCAAAACTGTAGAATCGGTGGAGCAGTCCAAGCTGAATAGCTCCTTTCACCTCTTCAGTCCAAAATGTGTAGATAAAATGATAAATCCTTTTCGAGGTATTCAGGACAGAATGTATGGCTTCCCCTTCTTCTCGGCCCTACTCACTATTCAATGTCTAATGCGCTGGCCCCTGCTTGTATTATCGACTTCGTGGAGAGATGAATGGCCCAATGAGAATGGGGCATTCAACGCGCGAGGTGGAGATAGAGGGGGGAAGCGCCTCGCCAAGGCCTGGTCTACAATAGGCTGTGTAGTCAGGGAGGCTTGAGTGAAGCGTTGGAGGGCGGGGCTTTACCTTGACTGACACATTTTGACCGAAAAAAAAAAAAAAAAAAGCCTTGAATACGCGAAAAGAAAAAAAAAAAAGGTAGCATACACAATCGACTTCGGGCTCTTTTTTTTTTCCCCCACTGTCCAGTATTTCAACTTTGTTCATTCTTCCGTGATGGATTGAAAGAAGGAATTGTAGAAGGAGTGAAAAAAAAATAATCGAAACCGTTTTAAACCCATTTTCTTGACCCCAGAACAAACTTTTGCTATCCCCAATTCTATAATCTGAAATAAAGGGGCTGTAATCGAACGTGGATACAAAATTTTACATTTAAAAGAATGCATATTGTTATGATACATGAGGGGGAAAAGGGGCAGCGGAGGGATACGGGTAAACCGTAAAGTAATATACAGTATAATAATATAGTAATAAT
Source organism: Biomphalaria glabrata (assembly GCF_947242115.1). Lineage (NCBI taxonomy): Eukaryota > Metazoa > Mollusca > Gastropoda > Planorbidae > Biomphalaria > Biomphalaria glabrata. The sequence continues at coordinate 494,287 of NC_074725.1, forward strand.
AATACTTTGGAGTTTGAGCCTACTGCACTGGTACATATGTTATAACCAAAAATGCTGTAATTAAAAAAAAAATAGCCTATAAATATATGCAAATATGTCAAACTATGACTACATCATTGAATTAGATAATTATTTTGACAATGTTTCCATTTAAATGACCAGCTGGCATGCCAAAATATATGCAAATATGTCAAACTTAGACTACATCATTAAAATAGATAATTATTTAGAAAATGTTTCCCTGTACAACATATCGTAGTCCGGAGTGAAACAGTTTAATATTAAACAACTAATTAAGCTACTAAACACAATTACTCAATGGCGGCGAACATTCCCAATGACAATATGGACAGAATATAAAATGACCTATACAAATTATTTCCCTTAGCAAATCATTTCTATGATGTGTAGGCCATATAGTCGAACTACGAATTAACAGTGTGCACATATACGGCACACATGAATTTCCATCACACACAATGCATCGAACCAGACCATGAGCACCGAATGAACCCCTCCATAGGTAGGATTATGTTGAACAATGACATTTGGTACTATTGGTAGCTTTACAAACGGGGCATTCACTGACCACACCACTCGCGGAAGTGACAACAAGGGAGACAACAATGACACCATGGCGCATCCCACAAGTTCATGGTTTCCACATGTCTGCATAAAACCCATATCACTTGGTTTCAGCTCATTAAACACGAAACAATGAGAGAAAAATAGACAAGAGAATTGAAATGTTATGAAGGCCTACAAATTATAACCCAGATGACAAGTCTGTTTATCTAACATATCATTTAATTAAACATTCATACACAGTTCAGGAATAGCTTACAAATACTCATCAGCAGACGACCGAATCTCTCTCCCGCCCGCGTGTTCTTACCAGACGCTGCGAACAAACAATTGATCAAAATAATTATATGGGTCAAACCCTAGCCCTTTGTTCGATTTCTTTTAGAAGCTAAGTCCTAATTTTTTTTAAATTCTTTGTAATAATAAAAAATATAGTTAAATTAGTTATCTATAACTATATAATTCCACTAGTAGGTCTGTAAATGTAGGCAGGGCCGGGCTTAGGCATAGGTAAACTAGGCAGCCACCTATGGCCTCTAATTGATGGCGCCTCGAACAGGACTCAAAACTTTTTTTTAAAGAATAAATCGCGAAACTTGCGCTGAAATGTCATTGCTTGAGTACACCAAGTTTTAAATAAATTGCGCTATTTTATTTTTAAGCTGTTTATTTTTCATTTTCTTTTGTCATTTTGGAGCCACAAAACTCACTTCACCTAGGGCCTCCAATTATCTAAGGCAGGCCCTGCTGTAGGACTGAAAGACTGCACAAAAAAAAATGACACAGCACTATTCTGTTAGAATCTAAGAATACCGATGCCTATTACGAGCTGTCCCGACATATAACATTTGGTGTCAGAACCAGACAAAGCACAATGAAGTAACATCGGAAGCTAAAAATAGGAACGAGTGAGAGCTTCCGTCGTGGAGCATCAGCAGAGAATGCCAATCATGTTTTCCAAAGCTGCATACTCTATGGAGAGGCCCCAAAAAAGGCACTGCCCCCCCCCCTTGAACCACATGGAGAGCTTCCAGATCGGGAAACTGCTGAGCTGTTCATCGCAAATATAGGACTACTCGTCTGAACCTTTCAACATACTAAAGCGAAATGTGATATTATAAGTATAGCTTCGTATTAAAGCTATTAGTCTATTAAAGGGAATCTAAGCTCAACGTATAGCCTTGAAACTCTGGGGTCAAATATTTAAACTTAAAATGAATATGTTGTAAACATCGAATATTATGCTTATTTTTAAATCCAATGTTTGGAGTGTGATAATTTTCGTAATCGACTACTTATCATGTTTAGATCTACTCTCAAAACCATTTTTCTTCTGAACTTAAACTTGGAGCAAAAGAGAACTAGAGTATCGATAAAATGTAGAGACAAAATAGAGAATCAATACAATATAAATACAACAGTATCGATATAAAAAAGAGTATCGATGCGATCGTAAGTATTATTGAAAACTAGAAAATCAATAGAGGCTTTTATCAGTCATTGAAACGCATTGAACTATGTTTTATACGCTAGAAACTATTTCTTTTCAATTAGAAGTCAAACATTTGTGCAGTTACTATTAATATTTTTGAAAGTAAATGCACATGATCTTATAACCAATGTCCAGGAAAATAATCTGTGCACAATCAACCAACCTTGACAGTGCACAGACAACACCTTTAAACATGTGCACAGACAACACCTTTAAATCAGTGCACATGAAACTACATTAAACCAGTGCAAAGACAATCCTTTAAACCAGTGCACAGACAACTACTTTAAACCAGTGCACGGTCTTGTAAACCAGTGCACAGAAAACTACTTTAAACCAGAGCACAATCTTGTAAACCAGTGCACAATCTTGTAAACCAGTGCACAGAAAACTACTTTAAACCAGTGCACAATCTTGTAAACCAGTGCACAGAAAACTACTTTAAACCAGTGCACAATCTTGTAAACCAGTGCACAGAAAACTACTTTAAACCAGTGCACAATCTTGTAAACCAGTGCACAGAAAACTATTTTAAACCAGTGCAAAATCTTGTAAACCAGTGCACAGAAAACTACTTTAGACCAGTGCACAGAGAACCTTTGCAGCTATTACACTGACAACCACTTTGAACTTGAACATAGAACATGAAGCCACTATGCTCACCAACGACTGTAGTTTTGATGCTTCTAGCAAAGTTTGTTTTTTCACAACCAAAAAAGAAAAAAAAAAAAACATGGCTTGCAACATAAGACACATGGCAGTTGTGCCAAGATGTATGGCATGACATCCCGCCAAGCAGTAGACATCCAGAAGACTTAACAACAAGGCTAGGGCCATTGTAGAATGGAATGGGTTGCCTGAATCAGCCAGGAAAACCAACGACTTGTCAGAGTCATTGATTAACATGCATGACTAGATTGGCGTATGAAATGCGTAGGTAACGTCTGTAATATATAAGATAAGACTTTACTTAAAATTAGTTTAAACGTCCCTTCTTATCAATTGCACAATTTCCTAGACTCTTGGACACAATTATGGCTGCTACATTTCCAGAACGAGGCTGTCATCTCGCTAAAGTGATGATCAGAATAATCAAGATGCCAGTAGACTATGTACTCTCGCTGTTTATCTAACTTCACTATGTACTTATTGTCTTTACTGTGTGGGGGGGGGGTATCCACATGATACACTTATTACTTACAAGTGCATTCTATTTTGATCACATAAACATCTAGGTCGGGGTGGGGGGGGGGGGGGAGAGAACGGTGGAAGGAAAGAAGGAGACACAACATGGACGACACAGGGCGACAGGGCGCATGAAAGGAACTGGGGCGTATACCTCCAGTTCTCGGGGTGTGAATATGTGAATCAACTTTTCCTTTGTTGAGGCCCTGACATTATATACGGCTTGTCGACAAAAGATTTGACACTACCTGACAGTGACGGTAGTCGAGTGTGGTCAGGGGTGGAAGGAAGAGACAGGGAGCGGGGAGGTGGTGGTGCGAGAACAAGATTTCAGTTCTGGAATTACAGTTCAGAGCATTACGTCTACAAGAAAACCTTAGTCAAAATAACCCGAAATATTACTTTATAGCAATACCGCTACAGGCAAACCGTAGTCAAGCTAATCCGGAACTATCTTTTATAGCATTCTCTTTTGAGAAAAAAAAAAAAAAAAGGTCAAGATAATCCGGATTTTCCCTAGACAATATTACAGGTAAAAGACTACCGTAGACAAACTCATTCGTAACTATCCTTGAAAGCAATATCTCTACAAGAACTACAGTAGCTGTGATACTACAGCACTGTCTTTGATAGCGTAAACTACATTTAAAGAAAAAAAAACTGTCAATGTTATCTATATGGTTTATGTTTTGGATGTTCCTTCAGAATTGAAAATTATTCATTTCTAGCCTCTAACCTCCGGCAGGAGGCTGAGGTGGTGGCGGCGGGAGGGACTAGAACCCGAAACAATGAAGGCTGCAGCCCAGAGCGCATATTGTATAAGTAATATGACTTCATATTACTATCTGGATGGCTGCCTGGTCGTGCGGTTTGCACGCTGGACTGTCGTTCAGATTCATCGATGGTCCCGGGTTCAAACCCTGCCCGCTCCCATCCCCCGTTGTCCTGCGGGAGGTTTGGACTAGGAAGTAATTATCTTCAACTCTGAAGGAACATCCGAAACATATAAAACAAACAAAACATCTTTAGACGAAAGCTTTTTATTGCAATATATTCAACCATTTGATGACCTCTTCTCCCACAAATTCTGTTACCTTTTAAGCATTTGTATTTTTTTATGTGACGTAGCCAGGGTCGTTGGAACAGATTTTTAAAAAATGAAACCTGAGACAAAGAACACTTGTAATATACAGTCGAATGAGAATATGTCGATCCCTTTAATGACCCTTTCATTCATCTGCCCTGCTGCTGCAACAAAGTTCTTTATTTGAAAACGGACATTTATTGGATTACAAAAACGCCGCCATTTTGTTTTGTATCATGCCCACCATCTACAAGGGAGATAACTGTTCTCTCACATTTCATTCAAATGCTTTATCACCTCGACCCCGTAGACAAGTCTACACAAAGCAGATATGAAATATAATGTTCAGAAACAAAGAGACGCCCCTCCCCCCACCAACACTAACTCTCGCCCCCCCCCTTCCCGTGCAAGCTACGCCACCTGTTGACGGCGTATCGATCAACTCACGAGACGCCTGTGAAGATTGTCCCGTCTATTTCAACACGTCCAGTGAGACGAGAGTACTTTCACACTTGGATCTATCACTGCGCGCTATCAGCACGGGGAATCTATAGGATACAGTGGCGGAGCTGTCGTGAAAATAAAAATTGAGGGGGGGGAGAGGGGCTAGATTGACCTTTCGTTGTACTACTTGATCTAGATATTTTATCTTATCTTATCTTATAAAATGCAGACGTTGCTTCAAAAAAGATGTTTACGTCTGGCTCAATCGAGTCATGCATGTTAATCAATAACTTACTCTGCTAAGTCGCTGGTTTTCCTGGCTGGCTCAGGCAACCCATTCCATGCTCTAATGGCACTAGGGAAGAAAGGGCTTTTGTACAAATTTGTCCTAGCATATGGAACAAGGAAAATGCCTTTATCTTAGTGTCTTTGTTTTCCAAATATTATGAAAGACTATCTTAATCTTATCAAAATGTTATCTGTTTTTGTTATCTTCTTGTTATGTTATATCAATGTTATGTTATCCGAAAGTTAAACTAGCTATATGTTTGGTTACCTGGATGTTCAGTAGAAATTTTAACATTTCTTTAGAGGATAAACATTTTACTACAAAGGAAAATCGAATTTAAAATACACTCCACAATCCTTTAACGCAATCAGCTTTTAATCAGGTATCAAAGGTTTAATTTTGTTTTTGAAAGAACTTACTTCTCAATGGCCCTAACCACGTGACTACAAATGTAATGATAAATGCTGAGACCATGAAAGATGCTTACATGTTACATATGTCATGGAAACACAACGGACAATTAAGAGAAATTGGCGAATTAAATAATGCGAAACTATGGCATAAAAATAATCCACCTCTCCATATCTCCTTTTCTCTCCATTCATCCATCCATTCTTCCATCCATCCATTTTTTCATCCATCCATCCATCCATCCATTCATCCATTCATCCATTCTTCCATCCATCCATTTTTTCATCCATCCATCCATCCATCCATTCATCCATCCATCCATCCATCCATCCATCCATTCTTCCATCCATCCATCCATCCATTTTTTCATCCATCCATCCATCCATCCATTTTTTCATCCATCCATCCATCCATTCTTCCATCCATCCATCCATCCATTTTTTCATCCATCCATTCATCCATCCATCCATCCATCCATCCATTCATCCATCCATCCATCCATTCATCCATCCATTCTTCCATCCATCCATCCATCCATCCATTTTTTCATCCATCCATCCATTCTTCCATCCATCCATCCATCCATTTTTTTATCCATCCATCCATCCATCCATCCATTTTTTCATCCATCCATCCATCCATCCATCCATTCATCCATCCATCCATCCATCCATTTTTTCATCCATCCATCCATCCATTCATCCATCCATCCATCCATTCATCCATCCATCCATCCATTCATCCATTTTTTAATCCATCCATCCATCCGTCCGTCCATCCATCCATCCATCCATTCATCCATCCATCCATACATACATCCATCAATCCAGCTATTTCTCTCTCTTAGTCTATTTATAGATCAATGATCAATAAATCAGAGTTCTATCTAATTTATCAAAACTTGATCATGATTTGAGAGGTGAACCCTACAACAGAACCATGAAATTAAAAAAGATTAGAATGTCCCCAGATTCTTAGAACTAAACTCGATGCTACGTAGGTTCACTGTGACGTAAAAGATAATAGATAATAATAATAATAATGTTATTTATAAAGCGCAGTTAACAAACAAAATGTAGGCTCAAGGCGCTGTAATAACATTACAAACATAAACAGAACAGCTAAAATGACAATTAATCTAAAAAGTTTTCAACAGATAGGTCTTAATGTTCTTCTTAAAAGTGGTGTAGCATGTTGTTTGTCTGAGATCTAAGGGGAGTGAGTTCCGAACCTTTGGCCCGTGCACTGAAAAAGCCCGCAGACCGTAGCTTTTGAGGGAGAAACGTGGCACCACTAAAGGTGTTGAGTCCATTGAGCGCAGGGCTCTCTGGGGGACATATGGAGTAATCAGTTCGCTAAGGTACAAGGGCATCTCATTGTTATATATACACTGATGACAAAGTGTGACAAAGATATTAGATAATAAATGATAATAGATAGTGCATGAACAATAACCTAACCCATGGTACCTTAGCCGTACAAAGGTAATGGTACTTAAAGAATAGCGAAGTCACCAATATACATTATTTTTTGTCTATTTTCAATAGAAGTACTTTATACATTAAAGTACCTTATAAGTACTAAGAACAGCTAAGATTAAAACTATTCAAAGTTAATCAAAGTGAAAAGCACATAACTGATGATTTGAATAGACAACAAAAGATTTTGTATATTACTGACTGACTTAGCGATCTAAGCCTGTCATTACTTGTTATCAAGACTTAAAATATCATAGCCAGGTATTTGTATAGTTAATATAACAGGGTACATGCTATTACAAGTAGGATATACATTTATGTATTGGGCTGTTTATAATCTAGAACCGAAATGGTTATGTTTAGAGAGAAACTAATGACGACAATTTTAGGTTGGAGATTAGATACAAGGTTACTAGTAAAGAGGTCTGTTCGTAGAACAAAACTGGGTTGTAGTATCACAAGTACTGGCTAGTAGCTAGTGTGATACTATCTTAATACTTCTTTGACCGATGCCCCGGTGGTATTTACTTAAGATTGTGGACTGGTTAGTTTAAGATCAAATCCGAATGGTTTTGTCCCCTGTTTACTTAGTTTGATCTGTCCACAACGTATTCTTTTTAGCAGTAATTTATCTGCGTATTGTACACATTTCAATCAACATATAACATATATATATATCAGGTTAGGGGGTTATATAGCGCCATCAGGGGTCAGCTAGCAAGCGCCGTGGAACGTTTTGGGGCACCGTGGGACATGTAGAGCACACTGGTCATCCACTGCACCCCATATATATATATATATGAGATTTATATATTAATATACATATTATGTGGCATTTTAGGTCTCGAGAGACGATCTTTTCCCTTTGCAACTTCTTGTGTTACCAAGGAGGCCAAGCCTTGATGCGGTCGCAACAAAGTTTTCAGCTTAACACAGCAATCGGAGAGAGATACAAAACAGTACATTCGTTTCCTAACAGTTGAAAAGGTCGACTCACATAATAATAAGGATTTTATTTTTGTATAGTAGTAAGGCCTCTGCTAGTCTGTGGATTAGGCTTAATCCGAACTATGTGAAGCCAAGCCCCTTTTAATGACATACTTACGCACATACACACATTGGCCAACACACTTGAAGGAGAACAGTAGCCTGTGTAGTGGACGATTAGTATTGAGAAGGGGAGGGAGAAGTGGTGTTACGAGGGGGGGAAATTGGGACCTAGGGTCCGCCTAAAATAATAGAACAGAGGACACAAAAGACCACGGTCCTTCAAAATGTCTAAATCGTTTTGACAAGGTTCTGAAACCACTTTTTGGAGGGTTCTCCTTGTAAAGCAATGTTTCGGCCACCCCCCGGGCTAGATCGGTCGGTCAGAACCAAAGACAGAATGGCGGGAGGGACGAACAGTGGGGCACCGTGGTGATCGGGGCGTCGGAAGGGGGACTTGGGTAGACACGACCAGAACAAAGGTTGCTCAAATTGGCGCGACAATAGTAGCTAATGATAGCTCGTAACAGCCGGAGGGCGCCTTCTGTGGAGGGGGGGGGGGGAGAGATGACGAAGCCAATGGTGGACAAATTTATAAGCCATAATATTGGTCTTGAACAGGTGTGTACTGGATAGAGGAAAACCCACGGGGGAATAAAAACATTTTTTTTATTTATTGCGTAGAACATGTCCGACAAGTTGTTTTTTTTTTAAATCGATGTTTTTATTTTGTCAGCTGTTGACAACGCGAGTTGTTGGTGTCAGTTCGTACGTCGCGCATTGATGGTAGCGACACCGCGCTACAAAGTAGCGTGGATGTGAGCCGCTAAAACAATAAGGGAGATTGGGTCAGAGAAATGAAGCGCCAAAATTTCGAAACCATTAGTCGACAGACTGTATTCACTTCCTCACCAAAACATTGACATTGTTGTTTTTATAAAGGCAGCCCTTTTTCTAACCGCCCCCCCTCCTTTTATTAATCGCACTAAAAAAAACAAGCAGGGAGAATTTCGGGAAAACCTCAAACGTATGTACCTAATTTGTAACATCAATTAGAAAGTATGTAAATACAGAAAGTGTGGGGAGAGTATGGAGTGATACGAAATAGTAGAGTTGTATAACACAAGCAGAAGACTTCATAACCTGGTGTACACACTATCCAAACGCCCCACCCCAAACTGAAAATTAATTTATTAAACTCTTGAATAATATGATGCCTAAGTGTGGAAATACTCGATGTATAGTCCATTCAAATAAAAATATTTTGTAGTTCTCTAGCCAAATTTATTTTATTTCCTTTTATACTATAAGGCCAAACATTTCTCGCCATCTTGTGCTATTAGAGCGAGGAATGGGTTGCCTGAGTCAGCCAGGAAAGCCAGTGACTTGGCAGAACTTAGGTCATTGGCTCACATACAGGACAAAATGCATGACGCGTAGGACGTAATCATCTTCTTTTTTGAAGTAACGTCTGTATTTTATCAGATAAGAAAAGAAAAAACTATAGTATTAAATATACACCAACTGTCAAATTTCTATTTTAAAAAATCCTTAGCGCCGTTTTCAAGATCCGTGTTCGCCTAGGTCTTTGAGCCCAGGTTTTAGTTTCCAAGAAACAACGATTTTCATTCAGACATTGAAAAAATATTCAGACTTTAGATTTTCCTCTTGTCCATAGATATTTTGTTTTTAAAAACATTGTTTACATGAAGCCTTTTATTGTTTTTTTTTTTTAATTGTTTCAAACGTCGAAGAAAGGTAATCTCTCAAACGCCTTGATGTCACGTGACTTGAAATATGCTACAAGGGAATTTAGGTACTTGTAGAAAAAAAGAAATTCTCGGTAAAACTCAAACTTTGCCAAACTTAACATTTCTTTATTTATTGGACATTTTTTTTCCCCACTGCTTTAATGTACAGGTCAAAGGTCTTAATGAGATAAACTTAAAAGTAAAACTTCATAAATGATACATACACAAAAAAAGAACGATAATTTACAGGGGAGGGAAGAAACACTATGGCTAGGGAATGGAAGACTTGACAGTAGGCCTACTATTAGTCCACAAGCCTATGAATTTAATAAGTTACATAATCCCAGACATGAATGAGCTCAGTCTTCAGTGACTTATCAAAACTCTCTATACTATGAGGTCAGAATGGTTATCCTTCATCGTCGTACGGCATCCGATGTGTGTGCCAGATTGTTTAATCATGCCAATGCCGATTTAGACGGCCAATCAGCCCCTAACCATCAGGGTCTAGAAATGCTGCACCCACTCCCCCCCCCCCCCAACTCCCGCAAATCATTTTTAAATCACGTCTGATATAAGCGTTTGATACAATGATTTGATACAACGATCTGATACAACGATACAGCTCCTTTTCCACCTATTCCTAACAACCAACAGCGTAGTCTCGAGACGTAAAATGCCATTCCTTTTGTATATCTCAATGCCGCAACCTTTGTATATCTCGTAGACACACGTTGACGCTGTGACACAACGTCACAATGACACCATGCAACGTCACATTGTCACTCTCTTCACTGGACTTCCTTAATGAGTAGCACTGACACGCCCCAGTGACCCGGCACCCGAAACACCTGAAAATCCCCCCTTCCCCACCGGTCCAACCTTGAGAAATTAGTGTCACCCAGACTTGCAGACCAATTACCAGGCCACCATCCATCACCCCCCCCCCTTTCTCGTAATTGTTATATTTTTGTGTGTGTGTGTCTGTGTGTGTGATTACCACTGGTCAATCGGACTCGCCGTCTACTCTTATGTCACGCGGTTGTCCGGCCGTGACGTCATAATTTGACCCGTAGCGACAACAATGGAGAATAGTTGGTAATTAAAGTCTCAAATTGTAAAACCAACCAAAGGACGGGGTGAATGGTCACTGGGACTACTGTAGACATGTGAAACACAGTGTTTTGACAAGGCCCCCTTTAGTTGTCCAGTCCGCGTGTTTTGACAGGGGCCCTCATTTTCGTTCTAGCCTGTTGTTACAGGAGCAACTCGTCGGCAGCCATATTGGCGTACCCGTGTCAAAACCAACGATGTGTTTCTCCACCTTGATGGTCATTCACCCCGTGGCTATTATTAGAAAACAGTCATTTAGAAGTATGTGGTAATGTGGGGGACTGACCAGACGTCAAGACTCGATGACCAATACATGCTAATTGTTTTCCATGTAAAGACTAAGCCATGTTGTTATTTTTTCTCTAAACACTGACGGCCATTTTATGTCCGCCATTGAGCCTACGTTACGTGCGTGTATTCAACTTTAAGTTTGAAGTCCGGCAATGAAATAATACCATTGTCTACAGAGGACAAAACCAATGTCCAAACTTAAAGTTTTAAGTCCGGGAATGAAATAATAAAATAGCCCACAGTGGATACAACCAATGTCCAAACTTAAAGGCCGCGCGCAACATTTTTGCAATTAGTCTTAAATGGACATGCCAATGCCTTAAATATAAGATATCTGTCTAGTTCTAAAATCAAAGTTCCTATCTAAAGTATTTATTCAAAATCTCCTATTCGCTCACAATAATGTCATACTAAAAAAAAAAAAATTACAATATTTCATTTTACAATTTTTTTTATCATCCTATCTAATATGATTTGTAATTGTCACATGTGCGAGTGACATCCCTTTTTTCAAGTTTCAGTAAAAATATCTTGATTTATTATAGTTTATGAAAAATGTTTATTTAAGAAGGAATCATTTTTAGTAGTCATTTCCTCCCATGTATTGTGATGATATAAACTTGATCTACATCTATGTCTACTTGTTGTAAGGCCGCTGAGCCCAGTTGGTTACAGTAACCCCCCCCCCCCCCAAATAACGGGAACATCATATGGATGATTCAGACTTGCTATACGAGGCCCTCTGACATTATATGTCATGGCTAAATACTTCCTGGGGGCCCTAGGCTATAGTTTGTGAAGCTTGTGTTGCCTATAGGTAAATGCATCCATGCGAAGGTCGTGGGTTTGATCCCCAATGTGGCCTTTACTATTTCTTTCTTTTTCGAATCATACGTCCAGAAAAGTTGCAAATGCCAGAAAAAAAATTGCGTTCTATTTTATTTATAATTGTTACAAAATAAAGACAAAAGATAATGTGTAACTATATTATTTGAACATAAAGTAGCTTTAACTAGCTTTAAATTTATATATTACTTGTTCATACTATTTATTCAGGACAGTGTTTCCCAAACGGTGTTCCGAGAGGCCTGACTAGGTGTTCCACGAACTACTGGAATAATTAACTAGTAGGCCACCAGGTGAATGAATCTCTCGTTACAAAAAATAAGCAAAGTGTTCCGCTAAATACTCCAGAATGTGGCAAGTGTTCCGTTAAGGAAACACTGATTTAGAAATCTCACGTAACAGTTATTCTGCAAGGAAATGAACCTGCACTTTCTAAAAGATGTGTATAAAAAGATGTATATAAAAAAATGTGGATAAAAAAAATGTGGATAAAGTTCTTATCTATCTTCATTAAAGTGATTATAATGACATTTTTCTTCAAAAAAACAAAAAAAACAAAAAAAAACAGTGGTAACTTTAGTTTACTGGTCACCAAGGGATTCCAGTTCAAATAGGTTTAAAGAACCTCTGGTCTAAATGTTCATATTGGTCGCCAGTAGTTAGCAGCATAGCTATTTTATATGAATGATGTCTCAGCCATCATTGTAACACATGCACTGATAAAGTACCAGGTCGATTAAAAGTTTCTTTTTTTTCCTGATGTTAATAACATTAATGTTTTGTTTGTAGGTCTATAGATCTACGTCATTTGTGAATGTCATATTTACTGAGTAGGCCCCTGAAAGTCAGTCACTATGGAGGGAGGTTGAAGCAATCAGGGAAATTAGAGCCAATTCATTTAATGGAAGACTGACTGATAGATGTTTGATTTTTTTATTTTTTTTTTGCGCTAATGTTATTCTGACTTCACTTTATATTTTCAGTTCATAATATTTTGTGATAATTTGTTTTTGTTGTTAATTACAGAGCGCACGCACACACACACCCACACACACACACCGAGACCAGTCGTCATAGAGGGCCTGGTCACTGACCTGCAACGTCGCAGCCTGTGGGCAATGGTGACGGATAGCACGTTGCCACGTCACGGGCCTATGGTACGTGGTAGCGAGCCATTGGTCTCCACGGCCCACAGACTGCTACGTCACATGTCCGTGTTGACGTCCGCTATGACACACATCGAGGTATTTCTAACTCCACTATAGTGGCAGTTTACTTTGGCTTGAATTAACTCTTTCTCTCCGTAATTATTTACCAAATTCTGGTAGAATCAACGCTGGTATCGTCAGTTAGGAGAGAAAGAATTAATAATGGACTAATAGAATATGCATCCTTTGTTTGGGACCCCTCAACTCAAGAAAACATTAAGAAACTGGAACAGACACAAAATAGAGCAGTGAGATTCATAACCAACGAATATTCACATTTGACTAGAGTAACACCTTTAGTTAAAATCACTAAATTTAGAAAGCCTTCAGGACAGAAGACTCAAAAGTAAAGTAGCAATTATACATAAAACACTGAACCATAATCTTCAAATACAAAAACAAAATTTAATAAAACACTCAGAAAGACACAAAGATAAAGGCACATTTCTCGTCCCATATGCTAGGACAAATTTGTACAAATACTCCTTCTTCCCTAGTGCTATTAGAGCATGGAATGGGTTGCCTGAGCTAGCCAGGAAAACCAGTGACTTGGCAGAATTTAAGTCATTGGTTAATATGCATGACTAAATGCATGACGCGTAAGACGTAATCATCATCTTTTCTGAAGTAACGTCTGTATTATGTAAGATAAGATAAGACTACCATTAGATTCTTGTATAATGCCCATCTTAAATACATTATGTATTTTCATTACTTTTGATTGGCTCAGTGTGTCCAATCTTCTATGTGGTCATCTATGAGGAATTAGTATCTGGACTTGATGTCCGTTCAGCAAACAACCCCCCCCCAACACACACACACATCGAGTTGAATCTCCAATTTAAACAAAAACTAAATCTACATCGAGTTTTGAACTCTAGCCCCCTATGTACAGTAGCGAAGCGGCTTTTCCACTCAGCCACACATGTACATAATTTATAGATTAAAGTAAATTTTAATTGAATGACTGCAATAAACTGTTTCTTTTGGTATAACATTAGTATGTACACAAGGCTTGTAATAAGCGAGAATAATAATTGCCACCTCTTTAATGTATATTCACATCTTCATGACAACAATAAGCTTAAATATTGATGTAGACATTTACGTACAATATGTTTATATTTGTTAATTACACATTAATTGTATGTTTGTTTGTAAAATGTTTTACATGTTTCGGATGTTCCTTCAGAGTTGACGATAATTACTTCCTAGTCCAAACCTCCCGCAGGACGACGGGGGATGGGAGCGGGCAGGGTTTGAACCCGGGACCATCGATAAGTCCGAACGACAGTCCAGCGTGCAAACCGCACGACCAGGCAGCCATCCATGATATAAGGTAAGCATGCTAGTTACATGGCATAAACATATTACCGTATGTATAATATAATATTGAAATACATAATTTGTAAATTACTAAATTAATAAATGATGGTTTATAGAAAAACATTTAAACATCAAAGATGTATTTATTTGTCATTAAAGTTTAAATAAAACCGGAATATAAAAAAAAATTGTTATTAACACCCACTATTCAAATATTCATATTTAAACTAATAAATGCTTTTGATGTGGCTAGAGTTATCCCCCACCCCTAGTAGGATTGGGGGGGGGGGGGGGAAGCATTAATGGGGAGATAATCTCCATTTCTTTTTTGTATGCAATAAAACCTTTTTATACATTTTGGGTAGTGAATAGAAAGACTGAATTAGGAATGAAAACGCTAATGGCGCAGAACTCGCTTGTCTAGGTCCATGGATCGTTCGGTCATGCATGACATGTTCTTGAAATGTAGCTAGGGCTATCATTCGAGACGGCATCGATGCGCCCCCCCCCCCCCTCTCCTTTTCTTAGCACTGTGGCAGGTTTTAAGTCAAAATATTGTCAGTCTTCAAAATTTTTTTTTATAATTTTTTTTTTGACGATTTGGCTCCTTGTTTGGAGATTATTATTTTTTAAATTCTAATATGGCCGACAGTAGTATGCAGCGTGCACCTAACCACAAGGCCCCTGGATATCAATCTGTCAAGTTGTCAACATTGATCCAACATTTCTTTGGTTGGCCACTTTATTTATAAAATCAGTCGTAGAGGACAACAAGGTATTGGAAATTAGTAAACACAATGTGACTATGAGCGTGTGTGTGTGTTGTGACTTAATACATGTATGTGCTGTGTCTGTATGCAAAATGTATTATGTATTATATATTTGAACATACACGATTAGACATAACTATCTTCATTTTTGAACGAACGTATATGTATCGTGTGTATTCATGAGAATAAGCAGTGGCGTAGCATCCATTTCGCAAAGGGGTTCAATGAACCCGGGCCCGTGACCATTAGGGACCCACAGCCAGTGGCGTAGCAGCAGTAGTGCGAAAGAGTTCGGGGCGCTCGGGCCCATGACCAGTTGGGGCCCACATGAGAGCTTGGGATGACACCAAAGTGAAAAAATAAATGAAACACCTTGAAGTCGTTTAATTCTGTGAAGAAGTTGTACAAACATTGACTTTGAAGACACTATTACTTATTGTCTTGACTGAATCAAACGATATGGCATTATTACTTACAAAAAGGTACACTACCTGCACTGAGTGTCTTTTGGTAAATGTACCGACACTTTCCGATTACTCAATTGTTTTGTCACACTCTACCACAAATTCATTTTATTTGTGTAGGGTGTGGGCCCACCAAGAAATTCTTGAACCCGGGCCCACTAAGAATAAGAAATGTGTCTTTATAAACATGTGGTGTGTCTTTATAAACATGTGGTGTGTCTTTATAAACATGTGGTGTGTCTTTATACACATGTTGTGTCTTTATACACATGTGGTATGTCTTTATACACATGTGGTGTGTCTTTAAACATATGCGGTGTGTCTTTAAGCAACTATACTTAATATTAGCTTTTTAAAATTAGTTATTATTTTTTTTTGTACTATGCTTGTTCATTTGTTCCAATATTTCAGAACGAAGGTAGAAGTTTTTATTTTCCAAAATTGAGATGTTTCGCAATTCAATATTTAGGCGCCAAACTAAAAATAAATAAAAAATGTTCTTTGACACAATTTCGCAGTCTTCTCTCAGGACATGGACTAGTAGAAATGATGTCTTTGTGCCCCGCAGACGCGGCGTGTACCTGGCCAGATCGTCTTAGCCATGATTAACCGGAACTAGATGGCGCATGCCGGGTAGACTAATCCAAAAGATTAAGCTCGACTTAGCAGAAGCCACGGAAGAATTAGAGAAGGAGCGAGATGAGAGGACAGGAGGGGGGGGGGGGCAGAGATCTAGAGAGTCTGAAGCTGTCGTGGGAACATGGTTGAGTTCAGATCTTGGTCTAGATTAGAACACAAAAAAAATAAAAAAAAAAATGGTGGGTACAAATATTGCTCACACCTCGAGTATAGCACGACAGTTGATCGTGCCCTTGCCCTTTCGAAAGTAGATCGTCTGGACGCGGATCTCACCTTTCAGCCTCACATTAGCTGGTGCCCCCCCCCCCTCCTGGTTGGGTGGGGTGGGGGAGGAACTCAAAGGAGATAATCAATGACATTTAACTGAATACCAGCTCACATCCAATCTGAAAGAACTGGGGCTACAGAGGTGATGGAATACACTGGATATGGATATTCAAGAAAGTTTGACCCCAACTGACCATGTTTACTGGGTCCCTATTAGTTTCCATCCGATTTAACGGGAATCTCCGATGGTTTGTTCAAATTTGGGTTATTGACATATTTAAATTCTGCGTTAAAAGCTGTAATAGTAAACATTTTTATTTAAATGCTTAGAAACAGTTATATTTAATACATTAGTAAATTCTTGACATCTAAAAAAAACAAAAAAAAACCCGGGGTTCTTAGAGATTGTGTTGTTAGGTTAGGCATACGTCACTTCCGTCAACAATACTGAAAGCGAATCTAGATGTAACCAATCGTATCGCTTCATTCTTAAAGTAGCTGTTAGGCTGTTAGACTTAGTGACGGCCTAGTCCAGAGCTATGACACAGTTATATATATAGAGATAGATCTAAAAGCATTAGGATAACCAACTCGAGAAAAAAAGTAACATTTTCAGCTAAATCCCTACATAAAACACTGAACCATAATCTTCAAATACAAAAACAAAATTTAATAAAATACTCTCAAAGACACAAAGATAAAGGCACATTCCTCGTCCCATACGCTAGCACAAATTTGTACAAATACTCCTTCTTCCCTGGTGCTATTAGAGCATGGAATGGGTTGCCTGAGCTAGCCAGGAAAACCAGTGACTTGGCAGAATTTAAGTCATTGGTTAATATGCATGACTAAATGCATGACGCGTAGGACGTAATCATCTTTTTTGAAGTAACGTCTGTATTATATAAGATAAGAAGAATCCTTCAATGTCCCAAAAAGTGTATATATCGTGTGACTGACTGATTTTAACCAACTGGTCAGTGTAAAGCTAGTCTAGGCTACGTGCAGTCGGTCATGACAAGACAACCAAGCGATAGTGTTTGTTGTATGTTGAGTGGTCAGTCGACAAAATACGCTGCCGTGGTTAGTCAAGCATGTAGATCTACTCTTAATACGTATTTTTTTTACTTAGCTTACAAGATCTAGATCTAACTGCATAGACCTAGATCTGTTTCTTTCACGAGAAAGTAAGCTTTACTGTATGGTTTTCCGGTAAGTCAATAGATTTAACAAATAGGTTTTTTGTGACGTCACATGGAAGAAACCCGGTGAAAGTCTGACCGTTTTAGATGCGCAGAAAAAATTACGTCAGAAAAACATCAATTACAAAATTATAATTTTAAAAAATAAAATAATAAAAATATATTCATTTTTGTAAATCAAAACACACAGCAAAAATTGTCAAAACCATCGGACTTTCCCTTTAAGGGCAACGGATGTCTAACGAAACCTCTGTGAGAGCCCAGGCATCTGTGACAGCAAACGTATGTCAGTCAAACTTGCTTTTATTATTTCCCTTACAAAGTATTTTTACACACAAAACAAGTTCTAGTATAAAGTACAAAACAAAGGAAGTGTATACGCGGATTAATTCGGTAGCACAAAGTCTGTGCACAGTGCTTATCAACAATGTAGTTTGCAAAAGCGACATCGATCCTCACAGAATGCCTGAACAGTGACGTGGCAACGAACCATTGGTCTTCACTGTCCACAGGTTGCGACATCGCTGGTCAGTGTCGAGGACTACTATAATGATTGGTCTCGGTAAAGGTGTTTCTCTAAGTGGCATATTGCTTTTCTGTGTATATAAGATATTTGCTGCCTTAAAAAAAAAAAAAACAAGTTTTGGGCCTTACTTCGGAAATAACAAATCGTTCATTCTTGTAGCGGTGACCAATCCTAAGCGCTTAAAACACATCCAGGAGGATAAGAGTGTGAAGTTTGGTTTGACAATTAATAACGAATGAGAAAAGTTGTTCTACGTGATCTCTTAAAACTAATTTATGAATCGCAAACTAGCTCTTTAATTGTGTGCATATTAAGCTATTAAAAACAAATACAGTAACACATTAGCACTGACCTGTATGAAATGTTAAGATAAATGCTTCAACATTCCATCATTTAATCTGGTCAAGGGCACACGATATGTATGTACATTTTAGAGTTACTGCACTTTGCTTTAGAAAAGTATAGGGGAGACAAATCTAACAATTCGGTGAAATTGAGTGGCGAACAAGCTCCAACTATACAATCGAAACTCACACATGTAATCTTTTTCGCTAGTCTGACAATTCCCACGTTAAGATCGCTTTGGGAAACTAAAAAAAAAAAAAAAATGCCTGCCAAGCGAAGTTGCCGTCTGCTGAAGCAGGCGAATAAACAAGAGAGTTAAGGTTCTTGAATAAGTGCAGTGAACACGTATGTGACTATGTGTGTGTCTATAGACATACGTACGCAGCTCTATAGTCTCATTCTTTCCTTATGAAAATACTCTAGCCCATGACGCCCGAACTCGACTCCAAGCTACGGCCCGCAGACCCTATCTGACCATTGACGCGGTCCTATCTGGCCTTTCGAAACTTTTGCCTACGCCGTAGATCTAAATGAGGATGAAAGGAAAAAGGTCGCAATGGCGTAATGTTTTGCTATGATTTGTAAAAAAAGGTCCCGTAGTGTCCATATTAGTATGAACGTTGCTTTAAGGAAGGGGGCGTGCGGTGGCCGAGTGTTTAAGCGCTTGGCTTCCGAACCTGGGGTCCTGGGTTCGAATCTCTGCGAAGACTGGGATTTTGAATTTCGGGATTTTCAGGGCTCCCTTGAGTCCAGCCAACTACAATGGGCACCTGACTTTGGTTGGGGAAAGTAAATGTGGTTGGTCTTTGTGCTGGACCCAACGACGCTCTCGTTTACAGTTGACCACAGAAATAGATGACCTTTACATCATCTGCCCTAAAGATCGCAAGGTCTGAAGGGGGAACTTTACATTACATAGTACAGAAGACAACCTTTGTTGTGTCGTACATTGCGTTAGTAATTACTACATTATATTTTTTGAGAGTATTTTGTACAGAACTCACTGAAATCTTGTCTTTTAACTGAAAGCTAAAAGTGCCTTAGGGCGCTAAAATAAGAGAACTGGATCTTTTAGAATCTAAAATTTAGTCGAGGTGTATTTATAAGGGGGCTGAGCGGTAAAGCGGTTGGCTTCCGAACAGGAGTACGGGGGTTCGAATCCTGGTGAAGATTTGGATTTTTTTATTTCGGGATCTTCGGGCGCCTCTGAGTCCACCCAGCTCTAATGGGCATCTCACAAAAAGTAAAATCGGTTGGTCGTTGTGCTGGCCACATGACACCCTAGTTGATCGTGGGCCACAGAAACAGGTGACATTTACGTCAACTGCCCTAGGTCTGAAAGGGGAACTTTAACTTTTATTAGTTAGGGGAGACTACTCGTTTCGAAAGTCAGTTGTATATTGTGCACTATGGTGTTACCCTTCGGTATGGATTTAATACTTATATTCATTTATATCGTGCTGTTAGGGTTTGGGGTTAGGTCTTATTCAGTTCGCATATTAATTTTACGATTCCAAGTTTGTATTAGTAAATTATTCAACATTCTATATTGAATTTGAGTTCAGTGAATTCCATTTAAGGGATTCCCGGCTATGTTTGGATGCTGTGTTGCTAGGTATTACATATACACAAACTATAACATGATGACACAGAATCACATAAGACTTGTAAGAGGATTATAGTGTTACACTTTACCGCAATGGTAGAAAAATACATAAGTACGCCCACTGTTCATTAAGCGAGAAAAAAAAATGGATATTGAAATTGATGATACATAGAAATATAAAGACAAATAGCTGAATCTCAATGTTTTAGTTAATGATGTATAATCTGAAACAAAATGTTGTAACAAATATATGCAAATAGACCCCCACCTTTTTTTTTTTTCAGATCTTGGGACTTAGGGGGGCACACGATCAACTAGGCTGGCACGCGATACGCGCACTATAAGCAGCCCTTACTTCCCAAAAGTGTGTCAATAGTTCCGTAGAGTTGGCTGGACTCAGGGGGCACTAAAAATCAATCTTCGACAGGACTCGAACTTAGACCCACCGGTTCGGAAGCCCAGTGCTTTCCCAATTAGCCACCACGCCCTTAATAAAAAAAAATTTACAAATATCTAAACCTGTAAATATAGTATATAAATATATAAGTGTCTAAATGTATAAATCATATTTCTAGGGAAAGACAGAATAAATATAAAAAAAACTGATAATTTTGTTCAGGAAGCAGTAATCTCCTTTATAATTGGGCTCCAGCTCATGGAGTTATTATGGCTCAACACTCTAAATGACAGTACAGCTCTCAGGAATTAAAACTTAAACTCATAATTGAAGCGAGGCCCCCTCGGATCTTGCGGGGGGGGGGGGACTTAAAGTTTCACAAGGTACTGCGCATGAGACCCACCGAGTACATTCGTAAGCCGGGCCATGATCGTGTCGTCTGCCATGAAACTGGAAACAAAAGCCAGGAGCGAGTTCCCTGCAGCTTTGCCGTAATTGCATATGCAAATGTCTGAATAAGCATTGCTTACCTCCCGTCGATGCTGCAGATCTGTGTCTATTTTTAAACCTCACTTTTTGTTCTAAGCATTATCACGTCTAAAAGGATTTGGCCAAATAAATTATTATTTTTTAAAATGTTGGTTAAAAAAAACGGTGTCAACTCTCTTTGGGGCATTTATAACGCTTTGTTCGACAGAAAAAAGAGAAGATTGAAAAACAAATACGGGAAACGTAGCACTTTTCCAGAGTAAAGTGGCTAAAGAGAAGGACTGGACTATGGTCGCGACGGCCCCTGGTTCGAACCCTGCCCACCTCCATTCCCCCGCCGTCATATGAGAGATTTGGACTACAATATAATACTCTACAATTCTGAAGGAACCTCCGAAGTATGTAAAAGTAACAAGCAAGTCATTTTAGATTTCAACAGCATCATCTGGAAGCGAGTTTACATAAAATTCATACGCTAGAAACTTTTCGGTCTTTCTTAGCCCGAGCCTAGCAGGGGACGACAGCGTGCGGGGTTTGAACTCGGGACCATCTTGACGACAGTCCAAAACGAATACCACAAGGCCATGCAGCTATTCAAAACATGATATAATGTTTTCCGAAATAAAAAAAGTAGGCCTAATTTCATCAATAAGTACTCTTAGCAAATACCGAGGAACAGAAAATCTCAGGTCGGTTCTACTTTTGAATAAAGAGACCAATAACGAAACGAAACAAAAGGAAACGAACTAATAGCAACGAACGGAAAAGAAGAACGAATTAAATAACGAAACGAAAATTCAACACATTTCACCCCAGTCTAAAATTCGATGTCCTCTAACTAAAACCACGTTGAATCAAATAAATACAGTTACAAAACCGCAAACACAGAGAATTCTGATTGTTGACATACAGGGGCGTCGCCAAAGTAAAACTAGAATTGTGATGGGGTTGAGGAAATATTTTATTTTTTAACACGAATTGGAATTTTTACAGAAATCATCCCCTAGCAGATTGTTTGAAAAATGTTTCACATGTTTCTGGTGTTCCTTCAGAGTTGAAGATAATTTACTTCCTAGGCAAACCTCCCGCGGGACTACGAGGAATTGGAGCGGGCAGGGTTTGAACCCGGGCCATCGATAATTCCGAACAGTCCAGCGCAAAAACTCCACGACCAGGTTGCCATCCGATATTTGGTTAGCGGTCGTATCAGAGTAGACTGGAAGCAGATCTAAGAAAAGTGTTGATAATAAAATTTCGTTTTGTATTTAAAGTCCCTCTCACTTCCCACCACACACCTGTCACCACACACCGGTCACCACACACCTCTCTCTACACACGTCCCACCACACACCTGTCACCACACACATCTCACTACACACGTCCCACCACACACCTGTCACCACACACATCTCGCTACACACGTCCCACCACACACATCTCACTACACACGTCCCACCACACCTGTCACCACACACATCTCACTACACACGTCCCACCACACACCTGTCACAACACACTATCACCCCACACCACTCGCTACACATTCACATAATGTGTTTGCTGTTGTTGCTAATGCTTTGTAAGCTAGACTTTAAAAAAAAGACACCACCGTTCAACTTTCAAATAGCCAAGATACTGACAAGTCTTCTTTAGCAACTTATTTATTACTAGCGAATATGAGTATGTCCAGGCTACATACCATTAAACATGTTATTATGATGATGATTACACTTCTTAGTAGAATGATGTCATATTGAAGCATTAAACCTAATCCAAAAAGAAGCCTCGTTTCAGTTATTACATATGACGTAGTCCAAATAGGTGCACACAAAAAACACTAAAAAAATACATACCTATGACGTCATCGACGTCGGTGTATATAATACCACACAAACACAAATGACGTAATCCAATTAAGTACAACGACGAACACAAATACGCGTACTATTACCGGGCACTGTCCATTTCTGTTCAGTTCACAACACAGAACCAACGACAGCTCAGACGGAGACATTCGTGCTGGTCAAGCCAAAAAACGACCTTCAACAAGTTCACTACATACGAAAATAACACATTCCTGGTCCAGGCAGTCAGACTAAATATGCCCCCCCTCCCTTCTTTCCTTTCCCCATCAAGCACCATGCCTTTCCCTTGAAATTCCTTGACCGCAACAGAAAGTCCACCCTGTTATTAACTCCTAATAATAATAGTATGAATAGCCCAAGCCATACCCCCCCCCTTTTTTTTCCCATGGCCACTGGTCCAATTCTTCAATCACTAGCATACAATTTTTGGGTGGTATTCTTCTGTCAATTGATTGTTCGTTCCCGAGGCTGGTTGGTTCAAAATGTCCAGATTATGACACAACACAGAACCGCTTCCTCTCACCCCCACCCCCCTTGTTCCGTCTGCTTCTTTGGCATATTTGTATTCTCTCCCTTTATCCTCCCCCCCCCTCTCCACACCACTGAATTCTTTCGTTGGAACAATATCGCCCATTCTATCATCAGAGAATAGAGACACAGATGGAAACCTCGGCATTCGGCTCGCGACAAGTCAATGGCCAGGGCTCGTACGTTAGCAGAAACAAGCTGCTGCCTTCACTTCCGGTTTGATCTGTGGAAAAGTGTGTGGTGGAAAATTGTGCGTGGTGAGATGTAATGTGAGAGATGTGTGGTGAGAGGTGTGTGGTGAGAGATGTGTGGTGGAAATTGTGTGTGGTGGAAAGTGTAATGTGAGAAGTGTGTGGTGAGAGGTGTGTGGTTAGAGGTGAGTGGTGAGAGGTGTGTGGTGAGATGTATGTGGTGTGTGGTGAGAGATGTGTGGTAAGAAGTGTTTGGTGGAAATTGTGTGTGGTGAAAAGTGTAATGTGAGAGCTGTGTGGTGAGAGGCGAGTGGTATGTGGTGAGAGGTGTGTGGTGTGTGGTGAGAAGTGTGTAGTGGAAATTGTGTGTGGTGGAAAGTGTAATGTGAGAGGTGTGTGGTGAGAGGCGTGTAGTTAAAGGTGTGTGGTGAGAAGTGTGTGGTGATAGGTGTGTGGTAAGATGTGTGTGGCGAGTGGTTTATGGTGGTTTTGACAATTTTCGATACAATATGTGTTTTGATTTACAGAAAATTAATATATTATTCTTTGTATTTTATTTTCAATAATAACTCAGCAATTGAAAATTTTCTGCGTACCCAAAACGGCCAGATTTTCACCGGGTTTCTATGTGACGTCACACAAACCTATTAATACCATTTATTGACAGACTTTATGACGGAAAGCCATACACTAAAGTTTACATTCTCGTAAAAGAGATGTATTGGTCCATACAGTTAGATATAGATCTTGTAAGCAAAAAAAAAACAAAAAATCCAACGTATTAAGAGTAGATCTACATACTTGACTAACAATGGTAGTGTGTATTGTCTCGCCTTACCACTCAACAGATAACAAACACTATCGCTTGGTTGTCATGTCAGGACCGACTACACGTAGCCTAGGCTAGCCGTACACTGACCAGTTGGTTAGTATCAAGTCAAAGCGGATAAGTAAAAGTGATACTAAAATTAACGTAACCAAAATATGAGAGCGTCAATGTGTCGGGGTCCCGTTATGAAGGAGGGGTCTTTCCAAACCAAGGCAAAAGTTTATGTGGGGAAAAAAATTACGTTGCGTGAAAGAGAGAGACAGAGTGGGGAAGAGAGAGAGAGAGAGAGAAAGGGGGAGAAATAGAGAGCGTGCCGTGAAATTTCTTTATAACAGTTACACAATTTCACGGGCTAAATTAAAAGTATGTTACGTTGTTCGTTACAATCAACCAATAATGATAAAATTGAAACAAAATAAAAGCGGCTGTTCCTGCAATCATACAC
This sequence comes from Biomphalaria glabrata, assembly GCF_947242115.1. Lineage (NCBI taxonomy): Eukaryota > Metazoa > Mollusca > Gastropoda > Planorbidae > Biomphalaria > Biomphalaria glabrata. Next base: position 519,340 of record NC_074725.1, read on the forward strand.
ACTCTAAAGCCTGGAAACAGACCAGGAAAGCCTGGAAACAGACCAGGAAAGCCTGGAAACAGACCAGGAAAGCCTGGAAACAGACCAGGAAAGCCTGGAAACAGATCAACGGGCGTGGCCGGTGTGTACCGCTAATGAAATTATAAATTTAACAAAAATCTAACTCACTACAAAAGCACGTCATTTCTGTTTCACGTCACTTCCTTTTCAATTTTTCATACCAGTCCCTTTTTTTTTTTTTTTATTAAATTTAATTTCGACAGACCAGCTCGTGGTTTCATCAAAAACTTTTTATCCTACACAACCAAAAACATCCGCTCAACTACCCTCATTTTTAACATAAGCTCCACACACATACAACAGTATTCTAAGAATTTATATAAGAAGTCGTTTGTAAGAAATATTTAAGAAGTCACCTGGAGAAGTCGTAAGTAGTTAGAAATATCGTTCGCGTGTTAGTTAATATTACCGTTCTGGTTGAAGTCATGGTGACATGTGCAATCATTGAAGTGTAAAAAGATTGAATATGTATTAAACGGTCAAAGGCAGATACCTCGATGGCAGGCAGTCTCATACAAGCATATAGACATAATACTCACTGAAACAAAAAAGTCGTTAGACTAATAATCAATTATCCCTTAACATGTTAGTTTAGATACTGACACTATAGTTGGATTAGGGGGCATGGTGGCCGGGTAGCATGTCGGTTGGCTTAATAAACGAGGGGTTCTCTGGTTTAAATCTCGTTGGAAACTGGGATTTTGAATCTCGGGGTCCAACGAGACAATTTGTTATAGCTGGCAAGAAAACTGACCTGCAACGTCACAACCTGTGGGCAGTTTAGACCAATAGATCGTTGTTACGTCGTGCTTTTGGTATAAACTGCCTACAGGCTGTGACGTTGCAGGTCAGTGTTGAAGCCTTCACTAACGGATGGCCTCGGTGCACCCAACTCTAATGGGTACCTGACATTATTTAGGGAAAGGCGGTTGGTCGTTGTGCTGGCCACATGACACTCACGTTAACCCTCGCCGTAGAAACATATGACCTTTAAATCATCTGCCCAACAGACCGCAAGGTCTAAAAGGGCTACTCTATTTTACTTTTTATGATTGTTTGCAAATGCTTCAGATTATCAAATAATAAAAACGAGTGATCTCCGTGTTGAGGACAGAGTCTTTAAACAAAAACAACTCATTTTGAGGTCGTGTAATTCGAGGTGAAATATTTTTTTTTTTGCTTTTATGATTAGCTTTCAGGGACGGCGCTGTTCCGACCGTATCTCCGGAACCACTTATATCCGCACGCGCTCTTTTCGACAATCTGCGGAGACAATCATTGATTGTGATTGAATCGATGGCAGCGTAATCCGTGAGCGTGTCAAAAGACTATCCGCCCAGCGTGCACACACCTGTGGTGGACAAATAGATGAAGCGATAAGTGAAATCAGATCAGGTTGGGACGAGGCTCGGAGCAACATTCTAAAAAACAACTGTCGAGAAAAGGTCGTCAAACCGGGTCTACAATGGAGCATCAAACCGGGTCTACAATGGAGCATCAAACCGAGTTTACTAACATGGTGAGCAGCTTAAGCGCTATTGGCTAAATAACATTTTGGGGGTGGGGAAGAGGAATTCCAATGATACATAGTTATATCTTTTATCTTATAAATGAACAGACGCAACTGTAAAAAGATAATTGCTAAGCTTTAATACTAACTTCCGACGTCGTTGTCCAAAAATGCAAACTTAAACTTTATTGCTACATCACAGGGTCATCAGGTCTCACAAAGACCTTCCTTCAGGGAACAGTACCAGGAAAAAAGTAGAGGAGGCAGACAGAGAAAGCGACGGGAAGACAACAGTAAAGAATGGACGGGCCTGCCATTGAGAAAGGTTCTAAGGCAAAAAAACAGAGAGGAATGGAGAAAGAGGGTCGACAGATCTTGTATGGTGCCCCAACGGTTCAACAGACCAAGGGAGAGATAAGTTTTAAAATAACATGTTATATAGTATGGTTGATGTTATACAGCGAACTGTAACAATTTTATATAACTTAATTGGGGCAACTAATTATGAAATAGATAATGGTTGTATGATGAAGGCTTTGTAGCCGGAACACCATGTGTGCCTGTGTTTACAGGCTGTTTGTACTGTGGGGATTTAGATATATAGACACTCAAATAGCATTCTTATATAATATTAATATTTTAACATCATTCATGAAATAGGTTATTTACAACCTTTTAAAAAATAACAGTACACTGAGACAGAACAATAGTAAATTCACACCTCAGTGTCACTCTAATATTACATGAGAAGTCTATACTAAGAAAGTTGGGTTTTACTTAATAATTGAATAGCCATGGGTAAAAAGAGCTATTTTGTCTGTTTTTTTTTTAACTGTGATCGCAGGAGGCGGGGAATGGTGTAACAGTTGGTGGATCAATTTTTTTTATTACATTAATGTCCATTAAGTTATCAACTTGATTTGGGTTAAAATTTGAAGCAGGATTCGTCTCATCTGAGATAGATACAGAAAAATAATTAATTAGACTATATTGGCTTTAAATTCATTATCTTCACGAGCTACATGTTCAATAATAATAGGCCTACTCTTTATTATTCACTTGATATTGATCCATTTTCACTAAAGACTCTACCCCTCCCCCTGCAACACATCGTCCTTGGCATCAAACCCGCCTCCCCCATGTAACACAGCGCCCTGAGCTTATGTCCTTTGTCTGCTTTTCACTCTTACTTGATAATTTAAAAAGCCACCGCAGTGCTACCCCCCACTCTGCACACCTCGAGCTGAAACAGAACGGGATGCTAAAATTGTCCGGTAAATGCGAGAAAATGGCGGCAGTATAACATCCCTCCGCTTGGTCAAAGCGAAGGTGGCGAACGACTCAACCATCGTCACGGAAAACTCCGAAGTCAATAACGGGAAACTCCGAAGTCAATAACGGGAAACTCCGAGGCGCCGTACGATGGATATTGAATTCCACATCCTATAAAGATTTCTTTCATTTTTTTTTCTTGTAAACGGAATCTCGCGCGTGCAAATAAAGTTTTTGTTTCCTTTTGATTTGAAAACTGAACCGAGGATTTCGCGAGGGGTGACTGCGGGTATCAATTACGAGTCTCGATAAATTATGACTCTCGGGAACACAGGAGAATGCCTCTTTATTGGACCTATGTGTAGTCTATTGTGAGAGACGGCGTTGCGGCCCGCCCGGTTGTGGATAACTTTTGTTGCGGGCGTGAACACCCGGCGCTGATAGATGCGGTTATTAAGTGTAGAGCTTAAACCACCATCTAGGTGTTAGGTATCGTGGAAGGATCATGTCATATACATAGCTGTATGAAGGAGAGATAGAGAGAAAAAAGAAAGGGAGGAGGATATGGAGGAAAGAGAGAGAGAGAGAGAGAGCAAGAAAGCCGAAAGAGAGGGGAGAGAGACAGGGGAAATCGAGAGATAGAGAGGTGAAAAAGAGGAAAAAGAGAGGGGGAGAGAGAGAAAGAGGGAAAGAGATAGAAAAGCGAAAGAGGGCCAGAAAGAAGGAGACGGAGAGAGAGGGGGGAGGGAGAGGGGGAGGGAGGAAGGGAGGGAGGGAGAGAGAGAGAAAAGTAGACAAAGAATGAGAGAGACAGACAGACTGACAGACAAACAGAATAATCTAATCATTAAAGTTTAAATGCAGGAAGCATAACTGAATTTGATCGTTTGATTTACCAATATGTTGTAAGCTGATCACAGATTCAGTCAGACACTACACGTTTAAAACAATAACAAAACACAGAGCTTTTAACTCTTCTGACCACTGTTTTAAGCCTTTTTGTACAAAGAAAAGATTAAAATGGGGGGGGGGGGTTACGTCGGAGTAGCCGGCCCATTATCAGGTCTGACTGCCCACTGGTCAGTGGATCTAAGTCAGGGGCGGCTTTCCCCCCTGTTTGTTGAGTTGTTCGCACGCAAACTACAAGAAAAGAATGTTTGTGGTGGGATCACTGACCAGAGGCGGTGTTGGTCAACGGACAGAGGCGGCGCCTTAATAGACAAGTAAAAACACAAACACTAACAGAATCAAGCAGCGTGGAAGGTGTTAATGCAAGCCCCAGCGCCCCGCGACCCCCCTTTGTTCCCTCATGGAGTTACACAAGTCCTAGGATCTCAGATTCCACAACAGCCTCGTGACTTGGGGAATTTCCCGTCATTCCACCAAGGCCGTCGGAGCCTGCGCTCTTAAATGTTTATGACGTCAGACCTTTAAGGCAATAATGATGTCTGATGACTGAGACGTCAGTGATCCATCGACGTAGATAAGATTACATCATAACAACAATAACGTCAAGACAGTTTTTAAAAAAACGGCCGTAAAGAAATCAAGAACAAAAAAATCTAATGTCGATGCTCGCTTTGCATACCAGGTACCATGTTCCAAGTCAGTGACTCCAGCCCACGTGGCCTGTTTAAACTACTAAAGCAAGTAAAGAGGTCAAGTACCCCTTTCAGACCTTGTGATCTTTAGGGCAGATGATGTAAAGGTCATATGTTTCTATGACTTACGGTTTACGAGTGTGTCATGTGGCCAGCACAACGCCAACTGCCTTTACTTTCTACAATCTATGCCAGGTACCTTTTAGAGCTGTGTGGACTCATGGGCGTCTTCAAAAATCCCCAAAAATTAAAATCCAAGTCTTCACCAAGATTCCAACCTTGGATTCTTCATTTCGAAAGTCAAACGCTTTACCACTAAACGTCCACGCCCATTTAAGCTAGAGTAGTGATAACCAAATCCGGCCCAAAGGCTATATCTGGCCCATCGAGACATTGGCCCTCAGTGCATAATTAAACAGCAGAGGCTCGTTGCATTGGATTCTTTGCGAAAGTGCGTCCCAGTTATTTAGAAACATTTTCAACACAAATACAAGTTTGGTTTCAATAACATCTTGAGGTTTTCATTTCTAGAATTGCATCAAATTGCATATATAGAAAAAATGGTGTTGAAACCTCTGGTAGATGAGTCTCCGTTGCTAAAGTCTCCAGGTCCGAGATAGGCTTTAGACATTATTCACTTTGACCTATCTCTTAGTTTGGGGCATTACACATGATCTGTCGACCGTCTTTCTCCATTCCTATATGTCTTTTTCTTTCAAAGTCAGGCCAGCCCATTCTTTGATGTTGCCTTCCCATCCCTTTCTCTCCATTTTTTCTGGTACTGTTCCTCGAAAGAAGGTCTCTGCGAGCCTTGATGACCTTATGAAAGGCCATTCTAGTTACCTTATAAGCTTCTTTCTCGAGGTATGTTCAAGAACTTTTAAAAAGTTGGATCCTAATGGAAGGCTTTGATCACACGAACTGTCACGAAAACCTTGCAATGAAAGTCAATGGATAGATGGTATGAGCGCTGAATATGTACTATGTATGTACTATGTATGTATATCAACAAATTGTTGTATCACCATCTTTTTATGAGCCCCCCCCCCTTCTTTGCAATGATTTGTAAATTTTATAAAGTACAGACGCTGCATGAAAAGACTACATAATTACATCCTTGGGTCAATCTAATCAAGCATGTTAGTCATTGACTCTGTTAGTGGTTGGTTGTATGGGCTGATTCAGGCTTCTAATGTATAAAAGAAAAAAAATATTTCAAAACATTTATGAACATAAGACAGAAAGTCTATTTTCGATGCTTAAAAAATAACCCAGAGTACAAATCTAGAACAAAATTAGACCACAGATCTATATATATATATATAAAACATAGAGAACAGATCTGTAAGAAAAACTAAAGACAACTGCTTTATACTGTGGTTACGGCTACGTCTAAGTAAACACGCTGGCCGCTCTGTCCGTTAAGTAGGGGTACAGGGGATGAGTATCACTGACCACTGTTGACCAGCGCGTGTTTGGACAGCGGTCAAGCTCATCATGGCTTTGTTGATTGTGCAAAGTCTCGAGGTGGGCCACTAGAGTGTACTACACGGACAAGAGTGGACGCGGATGAGATATGCCCAGACTTTCATCGGAATGTGACAGCGGCTCCTCCCTGGACGTCATCTGCCCCAGGACTTCTCTCCCTTTAAAGAAAAAATGTCAATAATAGGAATCGAAACTAGTCTAACAAAGACGGCAGACAGACGATATTTTAAATGAGAAACTGATTCCAAGCACGCACGAACATACTTAAAGTTATAACACAGAAACACAAGGCCCTGGGTGTCATATTCAACCTGGATATTCCTACATTTAAGTAAGAAACTAGAAAGCAATATAAATGTACATTATTGTGAGCAGATCAAGCAATCAGATTACAGCCTGTTTACTGTAAACCTTAAAAATAAAATATACGAGTCAATTCACAGCAAGTACGGTACATTAGACGGGAGACATCTTAGGAATACGTAGATAGTAAATATCAGGAGCAATCTTTGGACTAAACGTGGACATTTTCATCAGATCTCACTTTGTAACTAACCGCAAACTTTAGCTAGCCACGACACCTTAACAACCGCAGAAAGCTGACGTGACTGGTCAGTAATACAACGGAAGCCCATATTCAAATAAATTATGTGCGTGTGTGTTTTGTTGCTCATTTGTGTAAAAAAACAACAACAACAACAATTATTTCACTAATACTAATAATAATTTCAGTGTGATGGTCGATTTTTCACACCCAGATTCATACTAACACTAACACTAAGACTGCTTTATTGATCATTATGGAAATCTGTTGTGATTACAAGGACTCTTTTCTCATATAAAGACACACATAATTAGATCTGTGTAATTATGTGTGTGTATATATATATATATATATATATATATATATATATATATATATATATATATATATATATATATATATATATATATATACTGCAAACTTGAAAATTAATTACATACAAGAAAAATTGAGTTTGTCTTAGTGTAATCATGCCATATAACTTGATAGCTAGACATTGGGACGTCTGGTGGAGAGGTCGAAACCGCTTGCCTACCCAACAAGGGGGCGTGAGTTCAAATCCCGACTCGAGCAGAGTCGTGTTCGTTGAGCGCCTAAGGGCATCACGAAAACATTCTCCCAGATACTCCCCCGCCCCCCCCCACACACACAAACTCACCCGCGCCCCCCAAATGGTCCACACAAGAGATTGGACCATAGCGCACTGTGGACCGTGTAAGCTTGTAAGTGGCGCTGTATAAACGTGTGTGGGTTAAATGTGCTAAACTACAGTTGATAAATAGATAATATTAACATTATTAGACTGATAACTTTCACGAGATCGTAAACTGCTGTGCACCAAAGACAACCTAAATAAGTGCGCACCATCTGCTACTATTGTTGAACTTATTTTATTTTTTTTTTCAAAAGATGTATCGTCACGGAGGTCCCTGAACTTTATTGTAAAGAATCGTATATAAGAATGGGTGATACAGTTAAATTCAGTTCCCTAGACTGGGAAAAAGGTCCGTGCTAAGAACCATTTAATTTTTAAGATAAGATGTTCTGAATTAGATATTTGAGTCTTCTATCCGCTTCTGTTTCTGGAGACATGTCTTTGAATCAATCTAGCAGCTCGCCAGCAATAAGAACGCCAAAGAAACAAGAGTCAAAGTTATGTGCTGTACTTCGATAGTCATTTATCTCGAGATCATGTACCAACACAGGTAGGCCCAAGACTGTTTTTTTTTAAGTCAAACTACGGGGTGTGCATTTTATCAAGTGGCGGTGAGTGACTTATGGTCAAAGCGCAGTACTTAGACTAAAATCTTAATGGAAGCAGGAGAGGAGGAAGGGGGGGGGGGGTGCACGGTCAGTTTTCGGACAGCAACAAAATTACATTGGTTAGACAAACAGCGCTGGACATGTCAGTTTGTCTCAGACAAACACGGTGACCAACTTGACCCTCAGGTAGCCGTGTGAGGTAAGTGTGTTTGGTCGGGATCGGCGGAGCCCCAGGCCACTGATCCAGTTACTCAAGGATTTGACCAGGTGATGGAAGCGGTCTACTGTCAATACCACGATCAGCTGGCCACCGACAGAGCGTGGGATGTCAAGATAGCCAGCGGTCTTCAGTTCTGCATTCCAGGGGTCATTATTTAGCAATTACTAGAATAAATGTTGGCAGTGCTACGACATCTGTCTTGCTGACCACAGACCGTCTGTAAATTCTGTATCTCTTGTTGAGATTAAAGCCTTTACAAAAAGAAACAATGATTTAGTTTTTAAGCCAAATGACTTAATTGATGAGTCTAAAGGCTTAGTTATTAAATCCAATGAAATGATTGTGTTTCAAAATCACTTAGCGTTTTATTCAAAACGACTCGGTGATTAAGTTTAATTAAAGTCTAAATGACAAAATGAAGTCTAAATGACAAAATGAAGTCTAAATGACAAAATGAAGTCTAAATGACAAAATGAAGTCTAAATCGTTTAATTTTAAAACAAAACTCACTAGGTGTTAATGTCCAAATGACTTAATATTAAAACTGCAAAAAAAAGACAATGACGTCATATAAAAAAAAAACAGGGCGTGTCTTGATTCTAAGGGAAAGAATTCGCATTGCTTAAGACCACCAGACGATGTGCAGTGACCCGTGTCAAGATTTCATCAAAATCCTCCTCTCTCCCTCCCACTCTGACAGCATTAAAAAAAAATCACTCATTTACAAAAACATAGGAATATTCCTCTACTCTCCGCCCTCTTGCCTCCTTCTCTCCTCCAACCTGCCCCCCAAAGAGGGATGAAGCCGTACACACTTTAAAAAAAAAAAAAGCCCTCAGATCTCTGCCCGTGACCTGATCGCGTTTCTGATTTATGGGTGTTTAGCGTTTCGTGGCCCACCTTTTATCGCGCTACGAGTCTCAGAAATATGAAATTCAAGCCGAGGCCGATACGAGTTTTTCCAACGGTTCGATGGTTGTGACGACGCAAGTAGCCGTGTGGGAAAATAATAATAACATACATCAAACAAGCAAAAAAAAAAAGAAGAAAAAAAACCACTGAAAGATTTGAGGGGACCTAGCGGAGAGGCTCACGGGAAGTCCTAAGGAAGCGATTCACGACCCAGTGTTGGTGGAATCTCTAAGCTGGTCATCAGTGTGTGACTCACCTGGCCCAACTAATGGATTAGTAGAGAAGTTAATTGCAAAAGCGGAAATTAGATTTGGAGTTTCGTGTGGGGGCCTTCACGTGGGCGGCACGCTGATGAAAAAATGAGATAATCTCTAAATTATCACTTTTAACATTGAAGATATTCATATTTTAAAAAGCTTTTAATGATAAGAAAACTGCGAATATAAAAAGCTATTAAGACTCGAAATACCAGTGGGAATACAGAAAGATGTTAGTTTGATGTGTGAGTTATCTTTCATTACATCACATAACCTCATTTACATAAAGTATGGGGGGGTCACTGGACTTAACATGTTTACTACACCCTAGGCGGACTTTCGAGCTCCTTGTGTATGACCCATGAGGCCTAATTTAACATACATTCTGACCAACCCTCTTACTGCATGTATTATTATTAATTTTGTAAATTTGCATACTAAAGATTATTCATAGTAATATAGATAGAAAAAAAAACACTATGTGTAGAGCTGCCAGATCAGGAAACCACTGCGCAGTGTATCTCAGATGATGGCCTAAGTCATCCGAACGCTCCAACATAGCAATGAGACCGCATTTTTTGCTTTTAATTTGAGTTTACAGTGCCACAAAGTGCAAACAAAGTTATTAGACAGTTTTTCTTTTTAAAAGGAAGTGTTTATCAATACTTCCGTAATCTCCACACCGAGACACCAAAATAAAGCTTGCTGTTTATGGATCTGCCATTATTGTATGAAAATCTCCAAATAGCGCTTCTTCGATGCTTCTGAAACATGCTCAGTACGCTTTGATCCAATCTTTTTTTTTTGTTCTATTTCCATTATTCAATTTGTAACTTCGTGGAAACTTCACGGGTGGGTGGGTGTACGCGATTCTCGAAAACGGCTCTAAAGATTTTCCTAGAAAATTTGACAGTTGATGTATATCGATGGGAAATGAATTACTAGCTCGCTGGCCACACTATTAAAACTCTAGTTTGATCGTTATAATTTTTCAAAGTAAAAAAAAAAGAAAGAAATTTAAATTTGGCTAGAGAACGAACGAGAAAGTATTGATCTCGAGCAGACTGCGTCTTCGGGTATTTCCGCATCCATTGAAGAGTTTAATGAAATAATGTTCAGGAAAATTGTGTCGCCTCGACGTCTAAGTCTAGATATAAAGACCTTACAATTCAATATTATCAAGTGTAGTATGTCTATACATTCGCTTAACCAGGATTCTTTCTAGGGGGCGGGGCGGGGGGTGGAAATGGGTTGGAGTAAAACTGATTTTCGTCTAATGAAGAGTCTTTTGCCTTAGCTAGGGACCTCTTTCAATGTCAGGCCCGTCCATTCTTTTACGTTGTCCTCCCATCGCTTTCTCTGTCTGCCTCTTCTTCTTTTTCCTGGTACTGTTCCCTGAAGGAAGGTCTTTGCGAGCACATAGATTTAGTTATTAAGAGCAAAACAATCGCCCTATAAGCTATGTTAGGGAGCGATTGTCTTTTACAAAAGTATTTCATGCTTTTCATGTTTTTAAGAGAGTATCTGGGAAGCTTTAGCGCTGCAGCAGTAAGAAGCTCAAAGTGAAATCAGGTCAAAGTGGACATCGTTTGCCCTGTAGATCGCAAGGTCTGAAACGGGTACAGGCTTATAAGAAAACAAAATCTCTGGGGTTCAAAGCGGGCAGAGTCTGATGACTTAAAGATAAATGCGTACATAACGACTTTGAATTGTACTGAGAAGAAGATATTGGAAGCGAAGTCTCTTTCCAAAATGAGAATAAAAGATGTCTAATTGCTAAAAATTATATATGGTCACGCGGGGGCTGAGTGGCAAAGCGCATGGCCTCCCAGCCTGGGGTCCTGGGTTCGAATCTCGGTGAAGACAGGGTTTTGAATTTCGCGGATTTTTTAGGGCACCCTTGAGTCCACCCTACTCTAGTAGATACCTGACCTTAGTTGGGGAATGTAAAAATGGTTGGTCGTTGTGCTGGCCACATGACATAACCGTAGGCCAAAGAAACAGATGACCATGACATAGATAGCAAGGTCTGAAAGGGTTACTATTACACTGTTTTTTAACTATGGTCACTACAGTTGATGTATGGCGGGCGTGGTGGCTGAAGAATCAGGCGCTTGGGGAAAACTGGGATTTTGAATTTCAGGATTTTCAGGACGCCTCTGAGTCCAAACAGCTTTAATGGGAACCTGACATTAGCCAGGAAAAGACGGTTGGTCGTTTTGCTAGATACATGATACCATCGCTCCTAAAAATAGATGACCTTCACAGCATCTGCACTTTCGTCAGCCAGTTTAGAAAGAGGATACTTTACATATGATGTCAGAGTAATTTCCAAAGTGAAAAGCAATACAGCTGGTGACCGAGTGGTAAAGCCCTTGGCTTCCGAACCAAGGGGTGTAGGGTTCAAATCCCGACGAAGACTGGTATTTTTATTTTCGGGATTTTCTTGTGCGCCTTGAGTCTTACCAACTCTAATGAGTACCAGGCATTGGTTGCACAAAAGTAAAGGCAGTTGGTCGTTGTGCTGGCCACATTGCATTAACCTTGGGCCACACAAAAAAAGATGCGATTTTCCTCATCTGCGCCATAGATCTCAAAGTCTGAAAAGGAACCCTTTACTGTTTATTTAATACATATTTGGCTTTTTGGAACCACTTCAGATGGTCGCTGGGCAATGGCTAAACTAATACAGCATTTCTTCTAGCAATACAAATCCAATTTCAGAGAAGTCTTTTGACCTCATAACCTTACATGTGAAATAGGAATCTTATTATTCAAAGAAGGCATCAGTCAAAACAAACACTCATTCTGAAAATTAAATTTAAGTTTTAAAATAGAAAATAAAAAAAAAGTGAGGTACGGGAAATGTGATAGGGCTTTTAAAATGAGGACCCTCAAATTTGAACCCATTAGTAAGATGGTACGACTTCAAAGACGGAGAATTCAAATTTGGCGCCCAAATTGCGTCATCTCGTTACACGCGCGAAGACGCCCGGACATTGTCTTTGAAATTGTCAGGCTTACAGTCATTTATCCGGATTCCATGACTTGTCATTAGACGAAACTGAGGTCACGTGTGACACGCCGAGAAAGATGAGTGGGTGGACGAAAGCAGAGCGAGGCGCAGAACTGGAAATTAAACCAAAAAAAAAAAAAAAAGTAGATCGTCTGCTAATGTATCCATCTAGATTTACATCATGATAGAACTTTTACGCAAAGCACTTTACACACAGATATATAATTAGAAGAGTAGTGTGTACGGTAGAGAGAAAAAAAAAGGTGGGGGGGGGGTACACCTGTTGAGGGATAAGGGAGGATAATTTGTTTGAAAGATATTCTTTTCTTCCTTTGCAGTCTGTAATTACGCCCCCCCCCCCCTTTCCGCGCCACTGTCACTAGACGCTCACAGCCTATCGCAAGTAGTGTGACAATTTTGTGCAGTTGATAGATAGGTGTAAAAGAAATTTACAAAAGTCATCACTTCAATTTCAAGGACAAAGAAAGACGGTATTAGTAGATAAGTTTCTTGGTATGCAAGACTTTAGTTAAGGAAAAAAAAACACACAATCAGTTTTCAGTGAGTATATGCGACTATAAATAAGATCTATCTTATCTTATAAATCACAGACGTTTCTTTTAATTATAATAAAAGATATTTGATGCATGTTAATTAAAGACTTAAAGTAACAAATCTATCTATCTATATATATATTCTCTTCATGGCTCAGGAGTTTGGACAAGACGTAAAGGAAAGATCACTCTTTTATTTCTTTATATGGTTTAATTTAATAATTCATAGATCTAGAATTAGCGCGGGTCCTATGAGAATGCGGGTCCTATGAAAGTGCGGGGCCCACTGCGGTCGCATAGGTTGCAGTGGCCCAAGGCCGGCCCTGCAAAATAGCGGCGTATGCTACGCCGCCGGTCGACTAGTATTTATTAAATACCTATAATAATTGTTCAAAGCTAGACCAGTTTTTATCTATATCGTAACGATTATTCTTAGTCAGTCAGCATTTTCGATTCACTAACGTGAGTCCAGTGGAAGGAAACGCAAGACTTCTAAGCACATGTTGACTAGTTCGAACACTAGTTCATTCTAGTAGATTGGTTCGAGTTTTTAGGGCGTCCATCAGTCCATAACGTTTTTACGGATGTTAAGTGCGCTTGAACTTGGCTTGTCTTGGCTACCTAGAAGGGGGCTCGAGGTTCGACTCCCGACTCGGGCAGAGTTGCGTTTATGAGCGCCTAAAGGCAGCACGGAAAACCAACTCCTAGATACCCCTTCCCCCCCCCCCCACTGATCCACAAATGAGATTGGACCAAAGCGCTCTGAGCATGCTATAAGCATGAAAGTAGCGCTATATAAAAGCTATAATAATATATGACCCAGTGTACATACCAGTTATCATTTCCATTGCGATAATTAACCCTTGTATCCCCTCGGCCATAGGAGACGGTCGACTATACTTGAAACGTTTGGGTCTCAGAAGGACTTTAAAGCCAATCGACGTAATGTAGACTTTACTAAACATCTACAGTAACAGATTCAATACAATTACAACAAAGCGCTTTCTCCATGACTGCTGTATGTGCCAAGATGGGTTCTGGTGTCCTTTACTATATCAGAACGGCTACGGTCTTATGTGCCGATAGCCGGGCGAAGCACAATTCAATCTATAGCAGGTCAAAGTCTATATTCGATGCACAAATATTGTATAACAAGTACATCTTCCATGTATATTGCTATTGTAAGAAGCGACGAAAATAGCAATATTTGCAATGTGCAAACCTTGTTATCCAATGATAGGTGTATGAAATCAAGGGCAGACCATTATAACTATTATTTCAACAAAATGTCATGAAAATGGTGAAAGGCTTATTGCATGCAGTGCTGGTCAAACCTCCAAATACAAGATGCCTGCCATGTGAAAAGTAATCACAATTTCTCGGCGGTACACACAGCCGGACCATTACTGCCGCTCTGAGATATGTATATTTGTGCTCAATGTCAATATATCATTTGGCTTTGATGGCTGCCTTTGTCCTGTGTAGCATTCGAGACGCCCCAAAGTCATTTTACCCCTTCGTCGCCCCTCCTGCCCCAAACCCACTCCAGTGTCTTCCGTTACCCCCCACATCATTTTTCCGTGTTTGTCTTTGCGCCTCCGCCTTTCTCCAAAACACGTACCCATGGTGGCACCGGGGGCCCCGGGGCCTCACCCGAAATCAACGTTTGGTCGAAATTTCAGCCATCCTAGCTTTCCCTCGCCTAAGTGTCTGGCTTTTGTCAATGTTAGTTTTACTAAGAGGGTTCTTCTTACTTCCTTTTAAATTTATCTATAAAAAAAGGGAGAGCACTCAATGTATTTTTTTTTCCCAATCGTCCCCCCTTCTCGTGGTCTTATAGAGCTAGCTTGAACGCTAGAAAGCTACAGTGATGTAATATTTTATATGTATATATTGATCAGTATATCAATAAATGTTTTGATAGTTATAGTGAAATAATGTTGATATTGTCTTTATGTATTAAAATCTGTTCTGTATTTTATGAGTACTAAAATTGTGTACTGTGTACAATATTTATTCTATATCTGCAATGCATTCTATACTTCCAATCTATGCTATATATATTAAATCTAATATGTATTTCGAATTGATTCCTATCTAGAATCTAATATGTATATTTGATGGCAGCCCGGTCGTGCGGTTTGCGCGCTGGACTGTCGTTCGGATTTATCGACGGTCGAGGGTTCAAGCCCTGCCCGCTCCCATCCCCCGTCGTCCTGCGGGAGGTTTGGACCAGGAAGTAAACTATCTTCAACTCTGAAGGAACATCCGAATTATGTAAAACATTTTACAAACAATCTGGATTGTACTTTACATTATTATGAGAACGAAGAAGAAGAAGAAGAAGTACTTTACATTTATTATGTACTTTCAAACTACTTTATACTTAATATCTATTTTACGCTCTTACAGTCTCTTATATAGTGCAAATCTATTATGTACCATCAAACTATTCTGGACTCAGCTACTACACAGTACTGATATATTAAGTTTTAGGTACTGTCAATTGAACCAACTAACAATTTAATTAAAGAAGGATGGAATAGTGTTACTTAAAGCAGTGAAAACTAGATAATCAAGTATTTTATGTAATAGTCATAATGAGTAACAACACTGAACAGCTCTCTAGTATCAAACACTATTTACGACCTATAGATACTGCTGCCTTTTGCTATAGTAGTTACAATATAAACTATTGATACTACTGTTACTTCCTATAACCTATAGGTACTACTGTTACTTCCTATAACCTATAGGTACTACTGTCTTTTCCTAAAGTAGTTACAATATAACACTCTTTAGACACATATAACGTCCTACAATGTGATAGGCGCGTATGTCACTACACAGATGTGCTGAGAGAGAAACTAGACATGAACAAGGCAGTCACACTGTCATGTGTACAGGCTTGTGTAACAGGAAGCTCCCCCCCCCCCCACCCCACCTCTCGTTCAAAAACAAAATGAACACAACAACAACAACAAAACAAAACAAAAAAAACAACAACTTGTAATTAAAATGAAAATACCCAGGCACAAAAAGATTTCAAGAATGCTCTTTACACGCGATATTAAGGTGAGAACAAAACCGCAGAGAGGACTTTGCTCGATTGGAGATTGCTTGAAGAACTTTGGAAAAAAAAACTGCTCAAAGAAACAAAGAAAATTGCTCGAATGCAGATTGCTTGAAGAACCAAACAGAGCGTTGCTCGAATAAAAATTGCTTGAAGAACCAAACAGAGCGTTGCTCGAATGCAGATTGCTTGAAGAACTAAGAAGAACATTGCTTGAAGAAAGATTGCTCAGACTCTTGTATCGATTGTCATTAGATTTCTATCTAGTGCTTATGCTAAGACTAAGGTAATCTGGCTGAAAAAAAAAAGTGCCCGATCCAATCCTTGGCGATCATTGCATCATACACCAAAAGCGACAAAATGTGCAACAAACTTTAACAGACAAATACATCAATGTATTCAAAAACACCATACAGACATTACAAGACATCAGCACGCAGCGACAGACAACACATCAGCAGACAAAGACAACACAAGAAAACAAATAAACCGATACCAGAGCACAGACTGCGCAATCTAAAACTAAAACAAAAAATCTAAACAAACACGCTTCCAGAAAACGTATTTGTACCACTCCATTGCGCTAACCCTACACCAAGTCAATACGAGAAGAGCATGAGGTAGACAATTCCAATCCAAGTACTTGTCTCCGACACATGAACCAAGTGGCCCCCCCCCTTACACCCTTGACAGCGCCCTCCCCAAAAGCGCCTCGTCTTACCGACAAACCGCACTGGAATATCTCCAAACTGAAATCAAAGAATCAAATCAAAACCCCAAACGTCACCATATACTAGCAAGAGTTAAAAATCAAACGAGCCAGCACCTAGCAGCTAATCACAAGTCAAACATCCTATCAGACGACAAAAAGCTAAATTTCAAAATGTACCCCCCCCCCTTTCACTACCCTCCTCTCCGTTTCCCCCCCCCCCTTCTCATTTCATCTGCTCGCCACGGCCTCGTCATTTACTCTCTTGCCCACTTATTCTTCTGGAGATCAAAGAACATTTAGCACACGATGAGAGGGGACTGGAGAGGGGCGCCGATGTTGGGGGCGGGGGGGCGAGGGTGCAAGACAAAATTCTGAACGCGATATATCTTTGCTCATTAAGGACTTCTGTAAGTCGTGGAGTTAACTAGAGATCCAGATCTAGACCCTTGGTGAAATATTTCCCTTGCTTAGAGACAGTGATCTCTGTGGAGAGAGAATGTGTGTGTGTCTCTAGTTAACTGGATGGGCTGCGAGTGTGTGTGTGTGCGTGTGTGAAAGGGGGCTGCGGTAGAACACGCAAGTTAACAAGTAGGTGCTAAGGTATTTCACCACCACATCCCCGCACCGCTTCTGTTTAGAAAAGTAAGTCACTTTAAAAAAAAAAATATTAAAGGAATCCAAGCTCTTACAATGCAACTAGATGTTAAGAGAGATATTACAATAGCAATTTCTATTATGCTATGTACAACTTTAAATAATGAAATAATGATAAGTATGAATCTTCAACAGGACAAAATAACATTTCTTAGTGTTTTTTTTTTAAAGATATATAATATATTGTTCGAATTTTTAGAATTTTTAAATAAATTACAGCTTAACAAAAGATTTTCTTTTTTCTTTTACAAACTGACCATATATAACTGACCACATATAATTGACCACATATAATGGGCTACATTTAACTGACCACATTCAACTTATCACATATAATTAACCACATATAACTGACTACAACTGACCACATATAACAGACCACGTATAACAGACCACGTATAACAGACCACGTATAACTGACCACATATAACTGGCCACATATAACTGACCACATATAACTGACCACATTAAGTCCCATTTCCAATTGGAGAACAGAAGATTATCTTCAACAAATTGACCACATCAAAAGTCTAATCTCTAATCGACTTTATGTCCAATTATAAACACTTTCAGTGTATTTAGTTCCCCTGGCCATCAAACCATTGACTAGAATGAATCTATCCGATCAAAACATTTCACGTTTGACTGAAACTAGTGTGAATGTCTATTTTGTTTCTTTAGTTATAATGCGTTTTTAATGTACAAATAGAGAGACAAAACTTTCTCATGGATAATAAAGATTATTATTATTATTATTATTGTTATTATATACAAATAGACTACATTTCAAATGTTTAATCAAAATGGAAATTTTGCACAATTGTTCATGGTTGAAAGCAAAACACTAAACAATTTTTAAAAATAAGAATTTAGAGAATTAATGAGTGGCAATTAATAAATTTAGCTTTATATTTATATATATAGGAAGATAAATATTGCAGTAGTGAGATATGACAGTAATTATGCGGTTCTTTCCACTAAAAAAAAAAAAAAAAAAAAAAAAGATTTTTTTTTTCAATATATTTTATTTAATATTGTCTTCCCATCACTTTCTCTGTCTGCCTCTTCTACATTTTTTCCTGGTACTGTTCCTGAAGGAAGGTCTTTGCAAGCTAGCTAGCCATCGTGGGGTCCAATCCCTGTAGTAAGATTGTCTCTAATCTCTTCGTTTGTGATGCGGTCTTTAAATGTCTCAGTAGTTTTAAATACCGTGGAGCTATCGTCTCAGATGAGGGAACCGAGCCCGAATAGCACAGTCCACAGCAGCACTGGCAAAACTTAAAACAGAATGGAAAGACAAAGACAAAGCCCTCGACACCAGTCAGACTATGAGCTCCCTTGGCCACATCGTTATATGCTTGCGCGTCTTGGACGCTGACTGCAGAGCTAGAGAGGAGGATCCTAGCAATGAAATTGAGATGCTAGAGAAGGATCCTAGGTATCACATTAAAAAAAAATATTTAGGTGTCATAATAGATGAAAAGTTATAATGGAACCCCCATATTGATGAAATTATTAACAAATCAAACAAGTCATTACGGCTTATTCAAAGAAATTAGTACAAATCAAACAAAAACATAAAACTATAATGCTATTTAATATTAGGCCAATATTAGATTATGCATCTTCTGTTTGACTAACCCTAACCCTCGGCGTAAAAAAAAAAAAAAAAAAAAGGAACCACAAGACACAAGATTGAGTCCTAAAGTCGTGAGGTTCATAACAAACGAATATTCACATTTGATTAGAGCAACATCATTAGTATAATCACTGAATTTATAGACACTTCAGGACAGAAGACTACACACAAAGTAGCAATAATACATAAAACACTGAACAATAGTTTACAAATAAAAAAACAAAACCTAATAAAATACTCAGAAAGACACAAAAATAGAGGCGCATTTCTTATTCCTTTAGTAAGATAAATTCATACAAGTGCTCCTTCTTCCCTTGTGCAGTTACAGCATGGAATGGGTTGCCTGAATCAGCCAGGAAAAACAACGAACTAGCAGAGTTTAAGTCACAGATTAACATGTATATGAATAGATTGACACATGAAATGCGTAGGGCGTAATTATTTTCTCTTTTGAAGTACCGTCTGAGATAAGATAAGATAAAAGATAAGATAAAAGATAAGATAAAAGATAAGATAAAAGATAAGATAAAAGATAAGATAAAAGATAAGATAAAAGATAAGATAAAAGATAAGATAAAAGATAAGATAAAAGATAAGATAAAAGATAAGATAAAAGATAAGATAAAAGATAAGATAAAAGATAAGATAAGACAAGATAAGATAAGATGGTCATCAGATGACCACAGTACACACGATGGGGCGGATCTAGTAACTAACCACGTTCATCTAGCCCTAGCCACCCGAGCAGTTGGTGGGAAAGAAGGTCCCCCCAAAAAAACAAAGTTCCCGGATGGATTCATTGTAGGGGGGACTTCCTCGTGGTTTCGTCACCCCCGAGCGCAGACTGAGAGCAAATAGAGGAGACGCCGTACCGAGGGTTAAGACAAACACGGGAGAAGAAAAGAGAACAAAATTAAATAAGAAACAAAAAACTTTGTACACAAAAGAACAGAGAGAACACATATATTTAATATGTACATTTGATGTGCCTCGCGAAAACAGCAGGCAACCAGGATGGTCAAGATTGCAGACGTTAGCAGGACATGGGACAAATAGTCACGGTAACAGCGGTCACTGATGCAATTGTCACAACTAAAGGAAGTTATAAAGGAACCCCCATATTGATGAAATCAAAAAAAGGCATTACGGCTTATTCCCGAAATTAGTCATTTCAAAATATTTACATGAAGTTGTGAACCAATTCTAAGACTTGTTTTTTTTCTTTGTATATTAGTAAAGTTAGAGTTTCTTGTGGTCATATCATGTGATGTATATTGTTCCACAAAGCCCAAGGATTCCTATGATGATAAAAAAAAAAAATAAATAAATAACTTACACACGCACGTCACCTGTCCGAAATTAGACTAGTGAAGTGGCAACAAGCTACTGGTTCTAACTACCCACTGGCTGCGACGTCACAGGTAGGGGTTCCGGCATTCTATAACGATTGGTCTCGATCAGGGGCCCCATGATCATGACTGTTGAATCCAATTAGTCCCATCGTTCCAACCGTAGCTTAAATAATGATTCACTTGTTCCAACCATAGCTTAAATAATGATTCACTTGTTCCAACCATAGCTTAAATAATGATTCACTTGTTCCAACCGTAGCTTAAATAATGATTCACTTGTTCCAACCATAGCTTAAATAATGATTCACTTGTTCCAACCATAGCTTAAATAATGGTTCACTTGTTCCAACCATAGCTTAAATAATGATTCACTTGTTCCAACCATAGCTTAAATAATGATTCACTTGTTCCAACCATAGCTTCAATAATGATTCACTTGTTCCAACCATAGCTTAAATAATGATTCACTTGTTCCAACCATAGCTTAAATAATGATTCACTTGTTCCAACCATAGCTTAAATAATGATTCACTTGTTCCAACCATAGCTTAAATAATGATTCACTTGTTCCAACCATAGCTTAAATAATGATTCACTTGTTCCAACCGTAGCTTAAATAATGATTCACTTGTTCCAACCATAGCTTAAATAATGATTCACTTGTTCCAACCGTAGCTTAAATAATGATTCACTTGTTCCAACCATAGCTTAAATAATGATTCACTTGTTCCAACCATAGCTTAAATAATGATTCACTTGTTCCAACCGTAGCTTAAATAATGATTCACTTGTTCCAACCATAGCTTAAATAATGATTCACTTGTTCCAACCGTAGCTAAAATAATGATTCACTTGTTCCAACCATAGCTTAAATAATGATTCACTTGTTCCAACCATAGCTTAAATAATGATTCACTTATAAGCCTAATATTACACTAAAGAATACTGAACTCTATAAGCGACACTAAAACTAGACGCTGGATGCATCAGACTCTCTAAGAACACGCTGTCCTGCCTGTCACACCATAACACAGGTTACAAACAACTATAATATATAAACTTCCTTACCAAGGGGAGTAACACCATATCAAAATAACAACCGCATACACATAAACACAATGTCAATACCAATGGTCATTGCTGTGTCCATTTTGTCATCATTCGAACGGTCATTGCTGTGCACAGTTAGTCATTGTTCCAGTGGACATGACTGCAGAAGACTTACGTTTTTTAAGTAGCTTAAAGTCATTCAACGCAATATCAACTTGACCTACATTTATCCTAGAAGTACATATGCAATGTATTCACGTATAGCCCACCCATGTGGATGATACGCATTAAATATTCGTTTCATGAGAAGACTTCTGACAAAACCCCCCCCCCACACACACACACACAATCGCCTTCTCCTTAGTTGTGACCGAACGCCGTATGAGGTTAGCGGGGCATGTCCTTAGACAAGAAAAAAAAAGTTCCCCTGAGCGACCAAAACGTGGTGTCCGAAACCAGAGGCGTAGCTAGTTTGGGGGAGGGAGGGGAAGAATTTGAAAATCCCCCCCGGGCCCCCACTTGAGGGTGGCCCCTAAATGAGTTTTTTTTTTCATTAAATATTAAATGTAGTGCCCCCCAAAGAGGTCACCCCCCCCCCCAAATGATGGCAAAATCCTAGCTACGCCACTGCCAAAAACGTTAAAAACGAAACAAGGGACGCCCTCCTGTAGCATGGAGTCGTAATTTCTTAGAAGACCTAAAAACCGTGGGCATCATTGGGCGGAGGCTGAAACGTCACTGACACAAATGTAGATCTACCTTTTTTTTTTTTTATCAGGGGTTCTCGACCCACAATTAGCGTGTCTCCGGAACGCCTTAGCCGTGTCACCTATGTCATCAAGACAGACCAAGTTCTATCAAAAAAATCGTCGACAGTTGTCGTATTTTATTTAGCAGTTTTGTTATGGGTAATTAATTTTTTTTTTAAAAAGGAAATTTCAGAGATATTTGAGAGGTCAGTTTTCACTAGTCCTAGGCTGATACCACCAAGGTTGTAGCACTTGTAGCCTACATTGTAATTTTAGCTTAATCCCATAGCCATTTTATCTAGAACATGCGTCCAATTCTGTATGTTATCCTTTTGAGGCGGCCTGGCTGCGGGTATGCGTTTCAGACTGTACGTCCGATGGTTCTGGTTTCGTATCTTTTCAAAAGACAAAAGTCAATGTCATGACCATCCAAGGTTGAAAGGAATCAATGCGTGTGTCGTGCAAATATTTCAAAAGTTGTGAACCAATTCTAAAACTTTTTTTTTTTCTTTGCATATTAAGTAAAAGTCAAAACACTTGATGTGTACTACACCAAAATGTATTGGAACTATAACTTACACACGTGTCCCAGCACTGTTTAAAGTACTGTAAAGACCTCCGAAGGTTTGCGAGTACTTCTGCTACAACAGGGGAAAAGATCTCAGAAAGTGAAGGAAAGTTAGACGTGGATTATCTCATTTATAAGCTAGACCTTTAAAAAAACAAAACAAAACAGGTGATAAGAATAACATTAGCAGGCGCGAAATGCCCCGCTCTTGACGAACACAAAGACCAAATCGCGCTCTGTTGGGGACCAAAAAAAAAAGGGGGGGGGCGCTAGCCATTCAGTACCTAGAATATAGCTCTAGGTCCACTCATTCTTCAGGCAACTGCGTGCAGCGATCAAAACGCTTGACACAAATTTGTCGCTGAAAGACCAGAAAAGAAAAAAAGCGCAAAGATCTGGCTCTGTCCTCGGCTCTTATGAAAAGACTCGACAGCGAATAGCGACAGCATGTATTCTTTTTTCTTTTTTTCCTACGATCTTTCCTGGAGCCCAATGGCGAGTATTGTTCACGAGAGCTGGTGGTTGTCTTTCCTTCCACATTCAAACTCCACGCTTGTTGGAGAAAATATAAGAGAAATTATTAAAATAAGAGAGAGATTTGTGGGAGAAACAGTATAAAAGAACGCACTTAACGGGCGAGAAAGGCTTTCTTTTATTCTTTTCAGGAGAGAGAGAGAGAGAAAAAAAGAGAGAGACAGAGAGACCGCAGCGAAAACGAGATATCAATGGACGGGCGTTAATTGTGGGAAAATGTAAGCGAAACAGATACACCAGTAAGATAGTATTTACTGTGATTATGGGCTATAATTAAAATAATAGCACATTTAACGAATTCATGATGGTGTTACGTACACAATGGGCTTATGCCATTGACAGTTTTGTCATTCACACGACCAGGGTGTCATAGATGGCATTGCAGGTCATTCAAGATCTACAGACTAATAAGCTCAGACCCTGGCTTTGAAACGGAGTGTCACAGGTAGAAAGGGTCCATTGTTGTACCGTTTAAGTTCAGTGTTTCTCAAACTGTATAATAAGTGTTCCACGAAGTGTTGAAGCAATTAGCTAGTTCTCTTAAACATCATTTAGTCCCTAAGTAAATGCAGGAGAGAAAATAAGCAAAATAAAAAAAAAATACTTTAAAAAAAATTATCTTATCTTATCTTATATATTACAGACGTTACGTCAAAAAAATAAGATAATTACGCATTTCATTTCATTCAATCTAGCCATGCATGTTAATCAATGACTTAAACTCTGCTAAGTCGTAGGTTTTCCAGGCTGATATAATGGAAAGAACCACACAATTACTACTATACGTGCTAATGATGTACATTTTATTTCCCTTATTCTATATGTAACAAACTGAATTAATTGCCCCTAATTAATTAAGTAATTGGTTACTATTCCTTGATGTATACACTCTGAAGTTTATTGAATTAATTAACTCAGGGTGCACCAAATTATACATCGAGGAACAGAATAGCAAGACAAAAAAAAAAGGCCAGATTTACGCGGAGCACAAACAGTGCCGGCGCCCAGGCGCCCCTGCACTCAAAGAAAGACCTCCAAAAAAAAACTAAAAGATTGTGAAACTTTAAAAAAACAAATTTCCCTCCTTAATATAAACAAAGAAGGGGAATGGATTTTATATGAGCAGAGGTACAGTAATGGTTCATTTCTCTAGCAATAGGAACATTTTCATTAACTCTTTCTCTCCTAATCAACGATACCACCGTTGATTTGACCTCATTGAATTAAATTAATAATTAATTTTATAAACTTGACTTTGTGTTGTATAAAAAGAGCATGCATTTTCCTTGAACTCTATTCCAAATACAACATTTACTGATAACCAACAAAGCTATTGAAGCCCAATCATAACAGGGTAGTGAAAAATGAGCCAAATGAAGAATTCCTTCAAAACGTGGACAAATAATAACGGAGAGAAAGAGTTCAAGCTTTCAAAAGAGGGTAAAAGCCTAAACAAGAGAACTGCCCAAGAGCTTTCTCTTACTAAAACAGGCACCGGTTCGAAGACAGAATGACCACCCGGGTTGGTGGGTGGGGGAATAAAGAAGATAGAAAGAAGAGAGTATTGATTTTTTTTTTACATTTTTATTTTTGTATCAATAAGTTAAAAGATTAATTCACTAATTTCTCCTTCGCTTCACCTATCTCACTATTCTCACTGTTCTCTCTCCTCGTCCGGGATGGAAACAGCTGGGCTAATTTTGATAAAAAAAAAAAAAAACTCTCTCTGGCTTTTACATCGACTCGAGCGGAACAATTATTTCAAAACACAGGTGCTTCTCATCGGGGAACTAAACCTGTTGCCATTTATATGGTTCTGTTTCTGTTTTTTTTTATGAATATCGAGATGTTTCCATTGTTTCTATGTTTTAAAACTTGTGGAAGGTAGAGTAGTTAATTAAAGATTGCCGAATGGTCGTGGGGGTGAGCAGTCTTCTTTTGTCTTCTCGATGATCCGCTGTTCGAACCCTGCCCGCTGTTATCCCCCAACTTCTGAGGAGGATTTTTGCAAGGATGGTATATATAATTCTGAAGAAATATCCAAAACCTGTTACGGTATATAATAATAATAATTTAATTTAGGGAGCGCTGTTAACAAACAAAATGTAGGCTCAAGGCGCTGTAATAACATTACAAACACAAACACGACAGCTAAAATGACAAACTAATCTAAAAATGTTTTAAACAGGTCTTAATGTTTTTCACAAATGTATTGAAGCATCAATGGGGAGTGAGTTCCAAACCTTTGGTCCGTGAACTGAAAAAGCCCACAGACTGTAGCTTTTGAGGGAGAAACGTGGCACCACTAGAAGCGTTGAATCCATTGAGCGCAGGGCTCTCTGAGGGTCATACGGAGTGATCAGTTCGCTAAGGTTTAAATTACACGAAACATTTAGAAGTTGGGAAAATTTGTGAAGCAATCATGTGACCCAGAAGCGTAGCGCACAGTTAGCGCGTGAGAAGGTTTAGGGTTTGGGTGTGTTTAAGTTCTCAATTTCACAACGATTTCCTATGACTATTTTTACTTTCTGTTCCATGCTTACCTTCTTTCACCATTTTGTTGATGTGGCAAAATATGAAGGTCGCTGCTGGGGCTGCGTATCCACGGGAAAAAACTGCATTCCCCAATCTTCGGACTCGTTAACAAGCATTATTATTACTAGTTGATCTAATACAAAATTCAGGGATGAGAAAGTTTGTACCAATGCTGGTTGAACACTAGGACACCCTTCAAAGTGGCAGATGACGTAAAGTTCCCTTTTCGGACCTGTGGTCTATGTCAGGGTGGGATTTCAGCTCGTTGACTCCGGGGTATACATAAGTTCCTCGAGTTCCCAGGTTCCCCACCTCGACAGTTTAAATCCAAGCAAATAATATCGGCATCGAATGCGTGACTGGCTTACACTTAGGGCAGATGATGTAAAGGTCATCTGTTTCTGTGGCCTATGGTCAACGAGGGTGTCATGTGGCCAGCACAACGACCAACCGCCTTTACTTTTCCCTAACTAATGTCAGGTTAGAGCTGGGTGGACTCAAGAGGCGCTCAATGATCCCGAAATTTAAAAATCCCAGCCTTTACCCAGGAGTCGAACCCAGGATCTCCGGTTCAGAAGCCAAGCGTTTTACCGCTCAGCCACCGCGCGCCTGCCGGTAGATTACGTAACCTAACCTATTGATGGCAAGTTGCGAGTTCATAATAACTATTGTGTTGTCTAGGACAATTTAAAGCAAACAAAAATATTATATTGTTGTCCCTAATAATGCTCTCCTACAGTGTTGCCCTCTATTGTTTTCCATGTGTTGTCTTTTGTTGTCCTTATAACGCTTAGCGAAAAAAAAGTGTACCAAAATATGTAGGCTATCATTCAGAATAAGCTGTTTGCGTTACATTGTAGAAAGCTGCTAACAAAAGACCAACATAGCAAGAAACAAAAGACTTTGAAACATCAAGTAGACCAGTAATCAAATATCATTAATCAATAATCATTAATCCAGAGAAAGGGGAGACAGGAGTGTAAATCAACAGAGCTATAGTGTAAATCATTAGTTTCATTTTTTTCAATGTCTATTGTCCGCCAGCCAATTAATTACCCAGTTTCAAATAGATTAGCGAAATGCCAAATGGTTCTAGAATAATGGCGAACGCTGTTGTAGATACATCATTATGGCACGACTTACGTATAATGTTTAACCTCAAAACCGGATACAACAAAATGAAACTACACATGTTCCGGAAGCGAAAAATCGGGACTAGAAAAATTAGCCCTTGTGGAGTGTCACCATAGTATAACGAACATATCCTACAAAGCTGCATAACTCCATCTAGAAGTTTGTGTTGAAACACAAACTCAAAACCGGCCTCTGGGTCACTGCCCGATTGGAGCCTACTTCACTAGGATTCGTGAAAATTTTGGATTCTCCGTGTCGACACTGCCTGGAAGACAGAAGATGTTGAACCCAAGACAGACGATGTTGAACGCAAGACAGACGATTTTGTACACAAGACAAGCGATGTTGAACACAAGACAGAAGATGTTGAACCCAAGACAGACGATGTTGAACCCAAGACAGACGATGTTGAACCCAAGACAGACGATGCTGAACCCAAGACAGAAGATGCTGAACCCAAGACAGACGATGTTGAACCCAAGACAGACGATGTTGAACCCAAGACAGACGATGTTGAACCCAAGACAGACGATGTTGAACCCAAGACAGAAGATGTTGAACCCAAGACAGACGATGTTGAACCCAAGACAGAAGATGTTGAACCCAAGACAGAAGATGTTGAACCCAAGACAGACGATGTTGAACGCAAGACAGACGATGTTGAACCCAAGACAGACGATGTTGAACCCAAGACAGACGATGTTGAACGCAAGACAGACGATGTTGAACACATCCTCCAAGAAGACAAACTACTGCATCAGAATAAAACTTGTTTTGATTTTGTGTGACAGTCTGGGAGAGATGCCACTGGCGCAAGTTTGGCTCTCTCCTATACACTGCCAACTTCCTGGGCCGTGCGTCAAGAGACTTATCTCAGCGCGGAGCCTTAGTACTTGCAGAATGTGAAAAGATAGCCTAGATTGGCTCACGTTGCGACATGTAAATAATGATGTTT
Source organism: Biomphalaria glabrata (assembly GCF_947242115.1). Taxonomy (NCBI): domain Eukaryota; kingdom Metazoa; phylum Mollusca; class Gastropoda; family Planorbidae; genus Biomphalaria; species Biomphalaria glabrata. Next base: position 546,992 of record NC_074725.1, read on the forward strand.
TAAAACAGGTTCTCACGATATTGCATTTTACAGAACATGCACACTAACGCGTTCCATATCATCCCGATTCCCCCTACCTACACCCACCCTTCACTTAGCACGCATTGCGAGTAACAAAGTCACATAACTCTGACTAAAGGACAGTAACTCAAGAAACTAGCTTGCTGGAATCGATACACTTACTCGCTGGAATCGATACACTTATAACGCAACGTAGTAAAAAAAAGAAGGGATCGATTCGGTGGCTAGTGCGTTCGATCAGGTTTGACGACACAACACGATGTCCGAGCGGTCACTTTACGCCCCGAATTCATAAATCTTGTCCGGAGTGCTACTCCTGGAACAATGACAAACGAGCCTCCCCGCAGTGCCAACCAGTTCGTTAGCGGTACCGGTCACTTAACTAAAACCAGTTTTCATTGCTGGTCACTTAAAATGTACAAAAAGGGGGGAGGGGGGAGGCGCAGCAGACTTGGTTGGACCACTCTATCAACGGTCTGACCCGTGTCCACTCTTACAGCCTCGTTTATCTTGTGTCCACTCTTAGTAAATTGAACGTCATCACGGGAAGCAGTGGTCCTAGATTATTTTTTTTCTTTTAAAGGCTGACCACTAAATGGAACAAACTACGTAGGATGAAGAAGAGGGGGGGGGAGGGGGAAAACGTAACCAGAGATCAATATTTTCGTGTTCCGTTAGACCCAGAACTTTTTTTTTTATTTTTACCAATAGGCTGCAGGAAGCAGGACTACGATGTCCTTAGATCATGATGGGGATTGATCAAACACTATCACGTGGAGTTCTATTTTTACGTCCATACTAGCAATTTTGCACCCGTCTCAAATTAGATTAACTTTTTATTGACTCTTTACTGTATGAGATATGTTGTGTGTTATCTTATGTTGTGCTAAAGCTGTGCTATCTATATGTTGTGCTATAGCTACGGTGTTAGAATTCATACGATACATACAATATAGTGGAATAAACATTGTTATAAAAGCTACGTGCTTATAAAATTATCGTCAAATGATATCTCGCGCCAAAAAGTACCCGTCGCCAAAACGGCTCGCGCCAAAACGTCCCGTCGCCAAAACGGCGTCGCAAAAACGGCTGCGCCAAAACGTCACGTACCGGTTATAGGTATGTTGTGTCATAAGTATCTGTATGTTTTTTCTAACTGTATGTTTTTTCTAACTGTATGTTTTTTCTAACTGTATGTTTTTTCTAACTGTATGTTTTTTCTAACTGTATGTTTTTTCTAACTGTATGTTTTTTCTAACTGTATGTTTTTTCTAACTGTATGTTTTTTCTAACTGTATGTTTTTTCTAACTGTATGTTTTTTCTAACTGTATGTTTTTTCTAACTGTATGTTTTTTCTAACTGTATGTTTTTTCTAACTGTATGTTTTTTCTAACTGTATGTTTTTTCTAACTGTATGTTTTTTCTAACTGTATGTTTTTTCTAACTGTATGTTTTTTCTAACTGTATGTTTTGTTAATCGCGTGCTATACAACTACAGGGCGGCGTGTTGGCTGAGTGCTAGTGCGCTTGTCTTACGCTTGGTATCTCAAGTTCGAATCTATGCGAAAACTATATATATAAAAAAAAAAAAAAGAGAACCTGACAAAGGCGGTCGTTGTGCTAGCCACAGAACATAATGAGTTATACGTCATCTGTTTCATAGATCACATTGTCTGAAAGGACGACTAATGAATGTTATCTGAATTGTATAGTATTTGAATGGAATGTCCTTTGTTATGCTATCTGAACCACATCTTATCTTATAAAATACAGACGTTGCTTACAAAAAAAAAGTTGATTACGTCCTACGAGTGTCGCAAGGTCAATCTAGTCTTGCTTGATAACCAATGCCTTAAATTCTGCCATGTCACTGGTTTTCCTGGCTAGCTCAGGCAACCCATTCCATGCTCTAATAGCACTAGGGAAGAAGGAGTATTTGTACAAATTTGTCCTAGCATATGGGACGAGGAATGTGACTTTATCTTAGTGTCTTTATTTTCTAACTATTGTGTTAGACTTAATCTTATTAAAATGTTATAGAACTCCATTTTTATTACATCAAAATATATTTGTATTAAGCCTACACATTCTTATTTAACATTCACATTATTAATAAATCTACACATTCTTATTAAATCAACACATTCTTATTAAAGCTACACATTCGTATTAAAGCTACACATTCGTATTAAAGCTACACATTCTTATTAAAGCTACACATTCTTTTTAAATCTACCCATTCTTATTACACCTACACATTCTTATTAAAGCTACACATTCATATTAAAGCTACACATTCTTATTAAAGCTACAAATTCTTTTTAAATCTACCCATTCTTATTACACCTACACATTCTTATTAAAGCTACACATTCTTATTAAAGCTACAAATTATTTTTAAATCTACCCATTCTTATTAAAGCTACACATTCTTATTAAAACTACACATTCATATTTAACCTAAACACCCTTAATAAATCTACACATCCTTTATAAACCTACACATTTTTTTTTTATTAAACCTACACATTTCTTTGTGCACGTATATTAATGTAAATGTTGTCTTATCAAATTCAGCGAAGAGACAGGGTGGTGAATCGTTTCCACTCAACCGAAGAAGTCACGGATTTGAACTCAGGTCTGTTAGATGATTAGGCAAGACTGGAATAGCTAGCTGGCAGGTCTTTTTGGTTTGGGCTCAGGACTTTCGTCGCGATGGTTCCGCGCTAGAACCCTGGCCACCCGTCCTGTGTGTGCGTGTGTGAGTGGGAGGGGGGGGGGGTTAGGACGTAAAAGTCCTAAGTTCAGGAGGAACATCCGGAACATGTAAAACAATTGGTCTAAGCTAAGTGTTCCCGTCTTCTGGTGACATCATCAGACATTGAAGAGCTCTTCCATTGACAGAAAAGTGATAAGTTCTTATAACAATCCTTGTTCTGGTAATCTAGTAGAGTTTATATAGGTTAGGAACCGACCGTACTGAGCTTCTTAGATGTAACACAAAAAAAAAAACGGTTTGGGTGAGCGTGTTGCTAGGCAACGACTGGCCAATCCACTCGCTCGTCTCGACAGATTAACGCCTCAATTTAGCCTCTCGAGGGGGGGGGATGTCACTCTCGCCGAAAACAGAACCAGATTGCGGCACCGCTCTCCAAGTCATGTGACCCATCTGCCACGTGATAGTGACGACTCTCGAGCCCGTCACGTGAGCACTCATTAACCAATCGTCGCGTGTAAAACAATCGAGACTTAATTGGACGAAGGACGTTAGAGGGGAGGGGGACGTGGTGGTGGTGGGGGGGGGGAGACAGACAGGAAAGATATTGAGAGCAATTGAAAGGGGGGATGTCGGCGGGAAAGCTGGACACGGTGTCACTGTGGGACAGGGGAAGGGGGTGTGAGTGTGAAAATCCTCAATTGGCACCCGCTCTAAAATTGGGCGCCATTTTCGAGCCACGTGACTAGCGACTGTATCGATACAAAAATAGCAAAGATTCGAATTCAAATTTTAAGCGGAATTTTCCTTAAATTCTTTGGTTCCCCTTCCCCCCCTCCCATCTTTTGCTTGTTATGTTGTTTGGTGGGTGCCCTTAATACAAATAGGTTAGCGCCATTTTAATTTCAAACAAATTAGATCCTTCATGTACTTTAATTCTATTTTAAAGTCATGAGAGACCAAAGTCTGAACAGAGACTAAATAAACAAATATTCAGATAAATAGATACCAAAAAAAAACAACATAAATATAAAGTATATTTAATAATAATAATAATATTGTATCACATGTACACTCTTCAGGAACAATGGTCTTATGTCAAAAAAAAAAGCAACAAAAAAACAAAACAAGGTTACAAAGACAGTTTGTGTGGAAACACAAACTCAAAATCGGCCCCCGAAGGCAGGCTTCAATATTTTCAGAAAGAACATCCGAATGAAATTATATCAAAGACAAATGAGAGATAAGAATGTAGAAAGAAGGTTGACAGATCTTGACCTTTCGGGGTCCGCTAAAAAAAAAAGAAACAGTGGTTCTACATTTTTTTTACATTTATAGACCCCTTCTTATTCCCCACTCCTAAATAAAAAAAAACATTTTATAAACCACCGATGACAAATGAGTTACAAAGTTTGCAAGGCAAATACGAAAAAAAAAATATCACTGCTTGCCATTGTTCAATTCCAGTGGTGGGCGGGTAAAAGAGGGTGAGGAAGAACATCCACTCAGCAAGGTCACGTGATCGTCACTGCCAAATCATACCACAATACTCATGCATATTGATGGCACTCCAGTCGTCATTAGGGCCACATTGTTTAACCCCAGTTGACTGTAAGTGTTGGCCATCAAATTGAACGAAACACCCACGCAGCCCCACCCCCCACAAAGACTCAAATTAAATCCTAGTAAACTATGTTTGAGCTTCATAAAAACGTTGACAGTTTCAATGGACCTCATTCACCAATCGTAAACAAACAACATCTAGTCACGTGATAATATTGATAAAAAAAACGAAATAAAAATGTCACGTGATAGCCATTGTGTATTAAAAATTAGATCGTAATTTGAATAGAAGAGAGAATCACGTGGCTAAATGTTGTTTGTTTACGATTGGTGAATGAAGTCCGTTGGCTAGGGATGTAATACTAATTTTTAAAAAAAAACTCAAACTTAAAATTTATGACCATTTCACAAGGCCCTCGGGGCTCGCAAAGACCTTCCTTCAGAGAACAGTACAAGGGGGAAAAAAAGAGGCAGAGAAAGCGATGGGAAGACAACATAAAAGGATGGACATCACTGTTGTTGAAAGACATTCAAAAGTGAAGAATGGAGAAAGGCGATCTTGTGTGGTACCCCAATGGGTTAACAGGCTAAGGGAAAAAGTAAAGGTTAAGGATGTATTAATCTTCAATATTGAAATAATACCCGAAACTGCCTGACACATGGCATTGATACGAGCTTAGGGACTTTATTATAAAACAGGTTGAGAATCCCTGACAATAACCTTAACACTTTATTTGAGATCTTTGCTTCTGTGGCGAAAGACCGCGAAATAAACTTGACCAAGTGTTATGGAACTTGTGCGCGTATTTCTGGTGCAGTGGCGTGGCTGGGGTGGAGGAAAGGGGGACTCCAAATTTTATAATCCCCCGGGCCCCCACTTGTGGCGGTCCCCCCAAATGAAGGTCCGATTTTTTTTTTAAACATTAAATATTACACCATTTTCTCATGTCATGATGTCGAATGTCAAAGCGCAAGTACCCCGGTACCCATTTTATCACGCGCACCGTCCAGTATTGATGTGTAGGAGCAGCTCAGAGGATACTAATGTAACCTTAAGGAAGTAATTCAGGTTATAGATTTGGTAGTGAACGTTAAGTAAGGGACATAAGCAAACAACAAATAACAGAAAGACTTACATTTTATTTTTAGAGTGAGTTGTGTTTTGTGAAACTGTTCAATAAAAATTCCTAACTATTGTCTCTACACACATATACTTTTGATGTATACAGTTAATATAAGTTACATTCAGTTAAGCTTTTAGAAATTTTTAAAGTGCTTTTGGATGCCTCCAATTTAACTGTAGCAGAATGGTCTGCCAACAAAAAGAAAAAAAAAAAGCTGTCAGCCTAGCAGTGGTTCTCACAACAATATGAGTGTGAAACATGGGTGTCATACAGAAAGCAACTAAGGCTTCTTGAATACGTTCACCAAAGATGTCTTCGCTCCCTCATGCATACGAGAGAGAGAGAGAGAGAGAGAGAGAGAGAGAGAGAGAGAGAGAGAGAGAAAGAAGTAGAGAGAAGAAAAGAGAAAAGGAGAGAAAAAAAGAGAGAGAGAGAGAAAGAAGAAGAGAGAAGGAGAGAGAAAAGGAGAGAGAGAGAGAGAGAGAGAGAGAGAGAGAGAGAGAGAGAGAATAAAAGAAAGAGGCAGAAAGAAAGCTTATGCCGCTTCTTTTTCCTCTAGTCTATCTAGATCTATTTGACTATTGAAATGTTTGTATTCACTTAACTGTGCCAACACTGGGCCATTGTGACCTCGCCTGTTGGACATCAAGTTTTCATTTACCACTGTCAACAGTCGCATGCACCTGTGAATGGAACCACCTAGATTATATCTACACACACACCCCCTCCTTACCAACTCCCCCGCAATTCAGGGGGGCGACGAGACGGTAACTTATTCACAAAATGGTTAGGAAGCTCAGCCTATTTTTTTAATATTTTTTTTTGACAAGCTATTTTGTAACATATTTTTTTTTATTATTTATGTAACCTACACAAACACATTTTATTTTTGTCTCTCAATTAAAACTTGCAAGAAAATTCGCAAACAAAACTTTTTAATAGTTATTTCATATTATGCAAAGTAATTTTAAAACTGAAATGAACACTTTATATAATTTTGATTTAGTTTGACAGAGTCTACGCGACACCGAATGAAAAGAGACAGCAGCCACAACAACAACAATGTATATACCTTTGTATGCATTAAATTATGTATTGCTAAATCAGCACAAAAAAAAAAGCTTATTTAACGGAAAACACGCAAAAATTACTGCCATATCTCTAAATACAAGTATATGTATCTCCCCTGTTTCTGTATAAAACAAAATAAATAAAGAACCACTTATGGATTAATTTTTTTTTTTATATTTTCTTAGTGTTTCGTGTATTGTCTTCGACACCTGTACGAGATTTCAACTTGATATGAGAACAAGAAATGGGAGACAAACTTGTAAATGAATCCACACAGAGAGACAGAGAGGAGAGAGTTAATACACATCCTGTCCACGTTATATCTCCCACTTCCCATACTCTGGTCAAGTTAAGGCTTTTACACTTATTCATTGTCCAGCAAAAGAAGGAATAAAAAAAAATATGAACTAATTAGTTAAGTAATTACTGGTAATTAATTAATTGTGTTTTATATAGAAAAAAAGGGAAAATAAATCGTGTGATATTTAGAGCAATAGTAGTAATTTTGCGGTTCTTACCCCATATAAGCTTTGCTCTTTTTAAAGTTTTTTTTTTAATTTTGTTTAATGTGTCTTCCAATCGAATTCTCTATTGGATGGCCTACATGCTAGCCACTTCGCTAGACAAGTGCTTATGGCTAACTATTGTTAGCAGAGACAGCCCTAGGTATAGACAGAGTTGGAAGCCGCCTAGTGCCTCCGATTGATGGGGAGCTAGCACAGCAGAACGCTACGGGACTTGCTCTATATAAATCTATTCTATTTGTCGATTTAGATGCAAGAAAGTTTTCATTTATTGCGTTGTTTTATTTTATAATTTTTTATTTTTCCCTTTCATTTTGAGCCACCTAATTCACTTCGCCTAGGTCGCGTAGGACCTCCAATTACCTAAAGTCGGCCCTGTTGTTAGTTTCAAATTTTTAGGCGACGACCTAATTCTTTACACAAGGCTTAACTCCCCCTAGCAAGCACTGTCACTATATAAAACACAATTAATTACTTACGAATAAATGATCAAACAATTGGTCAATTATTCTTTGTAAGGGTCAATACATAATAAAGTGGTTTTTCAACTTTTCAACTATCTGCAGTGCTTGGGCCTATTGCTGTACTGTCTGCAGTACTAGGGACTGCAGTGCTCTGGCCTATGGCTGTAATGTCTGCAGTGCTTGGGCCTATTGCTGTACTGTCTGCATTGCTCTGTCCTATTGCTGTAACCGTTTGCAGCGCTTTGGCCTATTGCTGTAACCGTCTGCAGTGCTAGGGACTGCAGTGCTCTAGCCTATTGCTGCAATGTCTGCAAAGCTTGGGTCCATTGCTGTACTGCCTGCAGTGCTTTGGCCTATTGCTGTAACCGTCTGCAGCTCTTGGGCCTATTGCTGTAAACGTCTGCAGTGCTAGGGCCTGCAGTGCTTGGGCCTATTGCTGTACTGCCTGCAGTGCTTGGGCCTATTACTGTACTATCTGCAATTGGCTCTAAGTTCTTTAGGCCTGATATTTTATTTTTATTTGTCAAGGCTGGCAAAAATCTTCTTTGCCTTGTTGTGTTAAACATTGACACTGACAGCTACCATGTGCCAGTGGCGTAGCTGAGATGAGGGCAGAGGATGTCCAAATTTGAAAATCCCCCCCCCCAAACCACCCTCAACCACCAAACGAGTGTCTGAAATTTGTTTTTACATTAAATACTACGCCATTATGTCATAGTGTTGATTGTCAAAATGTAGGGCCCTTAAAGAGGTCAAGCCCCCGGGCCTGCAAATCCCTCGCTACGCCACTGCCATGTGTAGTAATCATGGACTAATTAACTTTTATCTAATCGTTGAAAATGTGAACATTCTAGATGGTCGTTGTTTAGCTAAACTTGTGCTTCTCCTGTGTTCAAAATACTTTCATCCCCTCAGACGTTCAGTGTGTAACAGTGTTCAATGTTTTCCCGTTCGTCTCTAGACCTATCAATCAATACGGTCCGTGTGCCCTGGTCCCCCACACCCCAAACCAATCTATAAAGCCAATATAACCCATCCCCCCCCAACCCCCTCTTTAGTAGGTTTAGGTAAACCCGCGTCAGCAGAGCGAAACCAGTGGACGATTCGATCGAAGTCTGTGTTTGTGGATCTGAACCACTGCTGGGACGCTAAACTAGCTAGTCAGTGATACGTCTTACTGACATCAACATTCGAAAAAAAAATGTATATTCATATTTTTGGCTGATTATATGTTTGTGAAATACTTAAGCTCACTTACTTACTTAAGCTGACCTTTACATCATCTGCCCCAAAGATCTCAAAGTCTGAAAGGGGAACTTTACTGTACTTAGGCGATGCCGTAATGGAACAATATGTTGTATTATTTTACATTAGGTGATATCCTTTAACAGTTTGTGATATTATTTTGCATAATGTGATGCTATTGTACATTATGTGATGTCTCTTACCGTTATGGGATGTCATTATTTGTGCTGTTAACATTATGTGATGTCAGTCAACATAATGTGATGTCATTTAGGATATGAGAAATGTGCTCATCTTCGATCACGAAGGATATATATATATATATATATATATCATAATCTTGTCCTTTAAATGTGATGTCATTTAGCATTATGTGATGTCATTTATCATAATGTGATGTCATTTAAATGTGATGTCATTTAGCATTATGTGATGTCATTTAAATGTGATGCCATTTAGCATCAAGTGATGTCATTTAAATGTGATGCCATTTAGCATTAAGTGATGTCATTTAGCATTAAGTGATGTCATTTAAATGTGATGCCATTTATCATTATGTGATGTCATTTAAATGTGATGTCATTTAGCATTATGTGATGTCATTTAAATGTGATGCCATTTAGCATCGTGATGTCATTTAAATGTGACGCCATTTAGCATTTTGTGATGCCATTTAAATGTGATGCCATTTAGCATTTTGTGATGTCATTTTAATGTGATGTCATTTAGCATTAAGTGATGTCATTTTAATGTGACGCCATTTAGCATTAAGCGATGTCATTTTAATGTGACGCCATTTAGCATTAAGCGATGCCATTTAAATGTGACGCCATTTAGCATTTTGTGATGCCATTTAAATGTGATGCCATTTAGCATTTTGTGATGTCATTTTAATGTGATGTCATTTAGCATTAAGTGATGTCATTTAAACACAACGCAATGTTATTTATTATCCTATAAGGTCATTTGTTAGCTGTTGCATTATTTTTTTTATTTACCATCAAACTATGTTGGTTGTTTTAGAGCGCTCATGCCAATAGCCAATGTTTGTAAAAATACATGTACCTCGAGCCTCTTGTGGTTCAGACAATCTTCGTCACAAGTAGTATTCTACGATCCGATCAACCCGACCACGTGTGTACACAAGAGTTTCGCCTGTAGACTTTTTTTTTTTTTTGAGGGTCGGGGGGGGGGGATAAGATTTGAAGCTTTAATTATAATAAATTGAAAGACGTCATTGTCGCCAGATTTCTGTCGCGGAAAACCGTGAAAAAAAAAATCTGCCACATTGTATGCAAACAGGTTTACACCATCAAATATAACCTCCAGTCTTTCCCAAATCAAACCAGTGAGCTCCCCTCGGGGGAGGGGGGATGGAGTGGATGGGTCAGGACATCTTTCAACACCTGCACAGAATATGAATCAAAAGAAGAAGACCGACGGGGTGAGAGGAAAGAGTAAAAAAAAAAAAAGAAGTTCCCGCAGCGCTGTGAAACTGTTACCCACCGTGCCGTACCAGGGCCACGTCAATCTTTTCATGTTTTGGTCGCTTCCCCCCCAGAGCTGATTTTTTTACCGTTGGAAACCAAACAGTCCTCGGCGGGCAGACGAACAAAAGGCAGACGAAGGAAGGAAGCAGGCTATGAATACAGTTTAGCCCTCGCCAGGGCCTCGGGCCCAGTGAATGATGCCACTGCCACATTACGTAGATATTGTCTTTACGTCTTTAGGCCGGGGGGCGTGGGGGGGGGGGATGGGGTAGAGAATGTGGGGAGAGGTTGCAGGTCCGGCACAAAACACAACATTGATTGACCAAGCATCTTAGTTCAAACCCAGGTAAACATTCGGATTTGAGTCACTCTAAAAACAGAAGACCTCTTCCAAATGACTTGAGATCCTCAAGACACTAGCCTGGAGATACGAGCTTGGGAAATGAACAAAATATATATATATTTCTGAAATATGTCAATGAACAATATATATATAAATATATCAATCTATAATGCAATTTAGATAAAAGCGAACTTTTGGGGACAAGAAGTCTTCGTCATATGCAAGCCAGAAACACAATTTTCTGCGTTTCCGGGAAATATTCACTGCTTTGATACGCCACGCAACAGCATTGTACACAACTTCCTAAAAACAAACACTTTTTTAATCTGATACTCTCCAGAGTTTAAATGATACACCATGGCATAATTATAAATACATTTTATATAAATATATCAAATAGACATACAGGGTTAAAAATAGAATAGATAGAATGGTCTACAAAAGAGATTGGACCAAAGCGCTCTGAGCATGCTATAAGCATGAAAGTAGCGCTATATAAAAGCTATAATAAAAAAAAATAGATTTGGTCCTTATTACATCTCACCGAGGGCTTGGTGTGGCGAGCAGGATGACGACACCGCAGGTTATCGTACCGGTCACACCCATGTAACTCGCTTCCAGATCGCCCAAAGTCCCGCGTACGAAGAACTTTTTTTTATTTTTTTCTATTAGCCCGTCAGCGTAGTCACGTGAACAAAAGATCTTTTCACGCCTCGTCTCGCGAAGAGGAGTCTCGCGACAAGCTTGTGCAAACACGCCGAGGATATTAATTTTATTTCCAAATTAGACGAGGGCTATTGCAAATATTGGATCAGAAATGCAAGCGCCAGAGGCTACCCTGTCCCCGGTCATACGGGAGGCAAAAGAAAGGGTAGTAGGCGAGGAACGGTTGGGGTGGGGTGGGGGGGGCAGGGATGTGGGGTGCTAGATCGCCGCGTGAATGAAATAAAAGTCCCATTCGATTACTAGTCCGATGGGGGCAATCGAGTCAAATGGGTGCATCGTCGCGCCCTTTGCCTCCAGGAGCCCCATGCAGATGTGACTTTGCAGTTCTGCTTCCGTAATTGAAATGCTAAAAGAATTTTATGTAAAAGACCGTAACCTAACTATGAATCTCAAAGTAGCCTAACCAAGTAGCGAAAGTAGCGAAACCATGTGTCAGAAAGTAGCCAAACCTTGTGTCAGAAAGTAGCCTAACCTGTGGCGGAAAGTAGCCTAACAATGTGGCGGAAAGTAGCCTAAACATGTGTCAGAAATTAGCCTAAACATGTGTCAGAAAGTAGCCTAACAATGTGTAGGAAAGTAGCTTAAACATGTATCAGAAGGTAGCCTAACCATGTGTCAGAAAGTAGCTTAAACATGTATCAGAAGGTAGCCTAACCATGTGGCGGAAAGTAGCTTAAACATGTATCAGAAGGTAGCCTAACCATGTGTCAGAAAGTAGCTTAAACATGTGTCAGAAGGTAGCCTAACCATTTGTAGGAAAGTAGCTTAAGCATGTGTCAGAAGGTAGCCTAAACATTTGTAGGAAAGTAGCTTAAGCATGTGTCAGAAGGTAGCCTAAACATTTGTAGGAAAGTAGCTTAAGCATGTGTCAGAAGGTAGCCTAAACATTATTCAGAAAGTAGCTTAAGCATGTGTCAGAAGGTAGCCTAACCATTTGTAGGAAAGTAGCTTAAGCATGTGTCAGAAGGTAGCCTAACCATTTGTAGGAAAGTAGCTTAAGCATGTGTCAGAAGGTAGCCTAAACATTTGTAGGAAAGTAGCTTAAGCATGTGTCAGAAGGTAGCCTAAACATTTGTAGGAAAGTAGCTTAAGCATGTGTCAGAAGGTAGCCTAAACATTTGTAGGAAAGTAGCTTAAGCATGTGTCAGAAGGTAGCCTAAACATTTGTAGGAAAGTAGCTTAAGCATGTGTCAGAAGGTAGCCTAAACATTTGTAGGAAAGTAGCTTAAGCATGTGTCAGAAGGTAGCCTAAACATTATTCAGAAAGTAGCTTAAGCATGTGTCAGAAGGTAGCCTAACCATTTGTAGGAAAGTAGCTTAAGCATGTGTCAGAAGGTAGCCTAAACATTTGTAGGAAAGTAGCTTAAGCATGTGTCAGAAGGTAGCCTGAACATTTGTAGGAAAGTAGCTTAAGCATGTGTCAGAAGGTAGCCTAAACATTTGTAGGAAAGTGGCTTAAGCATGTGTCAGAAGGTAGCCTAAACATTTGTAGGAAAGTAGCTTAAGCATGTGTCAGAAGGTAGCCTAAACATTTGTAGGAAAGTAGCTTAAGCATGTGTCAGAAGGTAGCCTAAACATTTGTAGGAAGGTAGCTTAAGCATGTGTCAGAAGGTAGCCTAAACATTTGTAGGAAGGTAGCTTAAGCATGTGTCAGAAGGTAGCCTAAACATTATTCAGAAAGTAGCCTAAACATGTGAAAGTATGCAAGCAATCTTGCTATGACTTTCGATCGTACTGCTGAGTTGTTTCCAACTATGAACTGTTTCCAACTATACAAGAAAATTACTTAGCTGACAAGCGGAAGAGGTTACAAATTTAATCCAGCACTGTTGAAGTGTATATCGTGTATGCGTTTGGTATCATGCTTGATAAAAATACATAGCGTTTATTTACTTCCACATTCCGTACATAAAAAAGGTGGCTGTTAAAATATTTATTTGTGAAAATATAACCCTTTACATTGAAACCCAGTTTCGTGCCGTATAAAACTGTTGCGCTCCACTTCCGGACAAATGGTTCTCGGGTTCAAAGGTTGGGGAAAAACGGGATTTTGAATTTTGGAATTTTTTTTTAGGACCCCCCCCCCCCCCCGAGTCCACGCTATGTTTATGGGGTGCCTGACATTAGCTGGGAAAAGTGAAGGCGGTTTATCGTTGTACTGGCTGGTTGATACCCTCGTTAATCGTCGGTTGTGGTAATCTCTACACATTATGTTCTATAGGTCAGAACGTGTTGTCCATACCTTATTGTGAACATCGTTTGACCTCTGTCCCTCTTCCAGACACATACGAATCTTGAAACTAATTGGGAAGTTCAGTTCTGATAAATGTTTTTACCTTAAGATTGTGACAGTCAAAAAAAAAATGTTGACACGATTCGGATGTTCCTTCGGAGTTAAAGATAATTTACTTGCTAATCCAAAACCTCCCGCAGGACGACAGGGGTTGGCAGCGGGTAGGATTTGAACCTGGGACCATCGCAACGATAATCCAGCCCGCAAGCCGCACGATCAAGAGCAGCCATCCAGTTTATAACAGTGATCTCCAAACTAAGGCCCGCGGGCCACATCCAGCCCGTGAGTACTGTGCTTTCCGGCCCCCCCTCGTGACGTCAACACATAACGCACTGCGCCCAATAACGCAGCAGAAGCTCGTTTCTATTTGATGTCGACGTTTTATGTCGGTGATGTAGCCCATTGGTCGAAAAAGGCCGGAAACACTTGATTACTGTCATTACTTTTACAAATCAAAGTAAAGCCCCTTTACGGCAACGTCAATCTTAAAATCAAAGTTTAATATCCAGGTATTTTGTCCAAGAGCCCAGAGTGTAATATAAGTTTCAAAGTGAAATATAATCGCGGAAGTTTCCAGATTTCAAATACTTACTTTTGCCCCATCTGATGCAGATAAAGCCGTTGTCTTTTGAATGCAAGATTAATACTTTCTATTTGTCGTCGTCGCCTTTCTACTGGGCCTTCCTTTTAGGTCTCAGATTATATTCATATCGAACTATTTTTAAAACGATCATGTCAATGTGTAAACCAGCGATCTCCAACGTTTTTTCGACCTCGGTTCCTCTATTGGTACAGTCAGCAAAAAGTTGTGCAGTCTAGCGAAATCTAAGGAGGCTCGGTGGCTAAGTGGTAAAGCGCTTGGCTTCCGTACGGAGGTGCCAGAGATCGAATCCTGGTGAAACTGAGATGATTAATTTCGGGATCTATATGGTGCCTTTGAGTCCAACCAGCTCTAATGGGTACCTGGTATTAGATAGGGAAAAGTAAAGGGCGGTTGGTCGTTGTGCTGGCCACATGACGCCCCCGTTAACAGTGGGCCACCGAATTTACATCTTTTGCCCTATAGATCGCAAAGTCTGAATAAAGTAATTTACTTTTCACTGTTTTTAAATAGAACCGAGGCTTTGCTGATTCACATTGCACAATATCCAGAAGTATCTATAGGTCGATTACAGCGCGTCGAAGGCCGGATGTTGCCCACGGCTCATAGTTTTGACATTACTGTATTATAAGATTTATAATATTTAATTTTCTAACACTCTCCCTTCTTTGCCATGTACTATTAAAATTTGCACATTTCTTAAATTATGGAAATCTAGTCATAACTCACAGTTTTAATAATTCCCCCCCCCCCCAACCCAAACCTTTCTTCATCTGCTCGCTGGCTCGCAAAACTTAAATTCAAAGGCAGCTCCATGAAGCTATCGCCCCCCCTCCCACACACATCCCTCTCCTGTAGGCACCCATGAAAATAACGCCATCATCGGTTCCACTTACGCGCGTACTAACACCACTCGTGGACTCCAGGCTCACAACACCCCCCCCCCACCCTCAGGCCTCGGAGCTTGGGCTCGCGACCTGGCTCCTCCAGGCCTCGGCGCTTGTTTGTCCATCTGATGGCACTGCTCGTTACGCTGTGGGTGCAGAGGACGGAAGACAAACAGACGCGCGTGTTACAGCAATTTACAAAGTTTGATTTGGGGCGCCTCGAGTGTGTTGCCACAAGGTAACCGCTTTCCGAGTTGGATACAGCGCCCCAGTCTGCAGCCAATTTCCTCTGGCTCCCTAAGACTCTCAGAAAAGCGACACCCCCCCCCCTCTACCCCCCCCCCCCAACTCACTTCCCTACTTTGAGCAAACATCGGGCTATGTTATGTTTTTATAAAACACATCTCCTACATAATTACCAGTGGAGAGTTGTTATACCGTGTTATGCCTGTATGCATAATGAAGAACTGCAACCGAAGACTGTCCAGCGCTGTGCTTGCATTAAAATATTCCATTGACAATGTACCGCAAAAAAAGTGATGTCGCTTTTAATGGCTATAAACTTAAAAGAATCTACTGCAAAACACAGTAATACTTGTTGAAAGACAAGTTTGACCCTTCGAAATTTGAATATTGTACATGGTTGTCATAGCGACACACTAGAATAGCAATGCTTTGTGGCAATTATTTTTAGTTAGAAAGCAAGAAACGACCATCGATGTACTTGTGACACTTTTAATATCACTGACGACCACAAAAGAGTGATTCACCACATGATTCTTATACGTATTGATTCAATACATGATTCTTTTGCAAAAAGGAATCACTCAGGTGATTAAATCGTAGCAATAACTCTACTGATTCAACAGGCATTACTACAATTGTGTTTGATATTGTGAAGGTATTTTATAAAAATTTCCTACAGTAGATTTGCCTCCAGTTCTTTCTTTCCGTAAGAAACATTATTGAAGCCCTGACAACTATTATTTTTTTAAAGTGCGAAATCCTCATTTTAAAAAATGCAGAAATCCCTTGACTCTCCAGAGGCAGAAATTACTGATCGATTTGATTATGTAACAACATCAACGAAACTTGTAATACTTCCCATAGTTTTGAACCCTGCTCCTTAAAAAATCAATGCACTTTTTCTCAATTATAAAACAATCCATAGAAGCCCTCAAATATAAAAAGAAGGAGTTCTTTGTTTCGCCATCTACGTCTATCTTTGGCAGTGGATTCTGTTTAGGTTTCACGAGGTCTAAATTGACCACCAGCGGACAATGGTCATGTCTGCGCTGGATGTGGCAAAATATGTAGGTCACAGTAGGAGCTGCGTACCTACGTAAAATACTGAACTCCTCAATCATTTGGACTGGAAGACAAGCCGTACAAGAATGGATGGATGGATGGATTGATGGATGGATTGATGGATGGATGGATGGATTGATGGATTTATAGACAAACAGTCTGACGGAATGACATGCGGAGAGAGAGAGAGAGAGAGAGAGAGTGAGATTGAAACGATTTAGATAGATAGGGATAGATAGATAGACATATAGATAGATAGATAGATAGATAGATAGATAGATAGATAGATAGATAGATAGATAGAATAAGGAGAGATAGATAGATAGATAGATAGATAGATAGATAGATAGATAGATAGATAGATAGATAGATAGATAGATAGATAGATAGATAGATAGATAGATAGGGATAGATAGATAGATAGATAGATAGATAGATAGATAGATAGATAGATAGATAGATAGATAGATAGATAGATAGATAGATAGATAGATAGATAGATAGATAGATAGATAGAATAGGGAGAGATAGATAGATAGATAGATAGACAGACAGAGAGACAGACAGACAGACAGACAGATAGATAGATAGATAGATAGATAGATAGATAGATAGATAGATAGATAGATAGATAGATAGATAGATAGATAGATAGATAGATAGATAGATAGATAGATAGATAGATAGAATAGGGAGAGATAGATAGATAGATAGATAGGGATAGATAGATAGATAGAAAGGGATGGATAGATAGATAGATAGATAGATAGATAGATAGATAGATAGATAGATAGATAGATAGAGATAGATAGATAGATAGATAGATAGATAGATAGATAGATAGATAGATAGATAGATAGATAGATAGATAGATAGATAGATTCCTATAAAAGTATGACCCATGAGGATTTAAAAAAATAAGAGTATAGAGAGGATGACATAATATTTGTTTGCAATGAGATTGTCATTACTTTGTCAAACATTCAGCTTCTCGTCTTTTAAAAAACAAACTCCACACAAATCATGGGAATATTATCTCCCCCTTTTTTCTTCTTCCCTGGATGATGTTATTGCCCTTGATTTCATCATCTCGCGTGAAGAGACGGGCAAGGGAATTGCCCCATTGAAAGTTAATACCCAAGATACCAATGTCGAGGGGGCAGCACAAATCCCTGTTTCATAAGCTCGTCCGGCGCGCGGACAATGCGGGTCGCCTTTTCTGTCCGGGATCTACCCATGACAGATTCGGCAAATACCATGTGATTAGAGGACTCTCCAGTGACCGCCGAGGAGCTGCTCACAGCGCCATCTGAACATGAGGCTTGTATAGCTGAGAACGTCGGGTGACGCTGAATCAATAGCGGGAAAGACAAAAAAAATTAATTACACAACAAAAGAGAGTTCTCTCCTCTTTTCCTGTACACTCTTCAGTTTATGTCTCTGGCTTGTATTGGAAATAGATTCAAACCTCTCTCCATTCAATTTGAACTGGCTGTCCAACTCAAGGGCCCGCCCTAACCCCAACATGCTGATTCAAACTCTATTTTCTCTCTCGGTCTATCGTCTAATAAAGGTTTCCCTTTCAGCCAGCGCAGATAATATTAGGGCCATCGCTTTCTTTGGCCAACGTTTAACCTCTCAGCCACTGCGATCTATAGCGCAGATAATATTAGGGCCATCACTTTCTTTGGCCAACGGTTAAGGTATCGTGGTCAGCACAACTATCAATCGCCTTTTCTTTCTCCAACTAAGGCCACGTATGGGGCCCATTCTCAGGGGTGCCATTAAACCCACCGAGATTCGAATCCAGGACACCAGGTTCGAAAGCCATGCTCTTAACCACTCAGCCATTGCGCCCCCTCCCCCATTATGTAATACGATGTAGATATATGTGTGTATTTTTTAATGTATTTGGACAGGGGAATTCAATCAGACTTTAGCTACAATGGTTTGCCCGGTACGTAGCTGAGCGTGTCAGACTGAGGCCAAACCAGGCACGTGTGGAGCCAGAGAAAAGGTAGAGCCAGGTCCTCGACCCGATCTCTCTGTATTCATTGTATACGAAATTGTGCGCTACTAGTACAAAGAAATCTGTGTGTGTTTCTGGTTAAAGTTGTTTGAATATCTCGGATTTTTAGAAAGTTTTAACGTTCCACGAATTAAAGATTTATGGAAAATACTTTTTTTTTTGAGATTATCCTGTACAGGCCTGTACGTCAATTCGCTCTAGTGTTGACCAGTCTAAAGTAGACACCAGATAACATTCACACACCTGTTTGCGCTTGAGATCAACACTCTATGGTCAGTACTAAGTTGACCACTCAAAGAACTCATACAAACCAAATTCCATATTCTATCCGAATTCACTGACTAGCACTAAGGCGATTAAAAAAAATCTCTCCCCCCCCTTTACCCTAAAATCCCAAACCTCCCAGAAAAACTTTGTGGACACAAGTGACCGGTCATTTATTGGCCATTGTGTCGAGTGTGAAAAGGTCCCAATTCGAATAACGAAGTTGCTTGGAAATATTTTTCTACTCTTTGCACATCGCTGGCTAATCCCACGGATCTCCATTGATGGTGTTTTGATCGGATCCGCAAATGTTGATTTCGGTATGGGAAAACATAATTTCAATGTTCATTCCAAGGAGGGAACACCCACTCACAAACATAAGCACATTCTACCCAAACAGGGCCGGTCCTACAGATTGCGTGGCCCTATGCGAAACGGATTGCGCGGGGCCTAGTCTGGGTAGGGATAAGGATAATAAGTGAAAATTAAGACTGTTTGTTAGAAAATAAATTCGTCTTCTTATATTATTCGCCATTTACTAAGTGCTAAATCAAGATCAAATTAACTTTACGAGCCTTCTACAATAGAAGTTGGAACTTCTACATAAAGCCGATAAAAATTCAGGTCTGCCTTTTAGATTTACTATCAACTAGCAAAATATCAAGTTTTGAGTTTTAAGGATATTTTAATAATTTCAGGAGATTTTTATTGACTTTTTTTCGTATACTTTGCAATTTCAGGAGATTTCCAGGAGCTCCTGGAAAATTAGGAGACCCTGTTATTTCGTTCAAATGGTTTAATTTAATAATTTACAACTAGAGGTGGGGAGGGGGGGGTTAGAAAGTGCGGGGCCCACTGCGGCCGCATAGGTTGCAGTGCCCTAAGACCGGCCCTGTACCCAAAAACACAGACGCTACAGCAAGGGGCACTATTCTCTCTGAACGTTCGAGACTTAAGAGTAGTCAGCTCTTGAAATCTATTGGAGATTTTCAGACATGGCGGACAAAGTAAAAGTAGCTAGATCGTTTAGTGTCTCCGGTGTATAGAATAAAGGGAAGCGTTGGTGAGCTGTGTTTTTTAAAAAAAGGTACATGATAAATTTATTTAGCATTACGGAATGAAATTGTCTACGCTATTCCGTTTAGGGCACAGACAAAATTCAATATGGAGGACTTTCACTCTGTGACTTAAAACTTGTTGAAAAACAAATGGGCCACTAACTAGCAATCATAACGAAGATTTGATACGATGTTGAACCGCTATTGAGATATTATAGCCCTATGTTGTTGTTTTTTTAATTACAAAGCTTATATCAACCCCCCCCCCTCCCCCTCTGTCTCGTTTCTTTGTCTGGTTACAATGTTAAACCCGTTATTTCTCCCACACCCATTCTCGGATCAAGTTGCAACTGTACGTAGCAAAACATGAATAAATTAAACAACTAACCAATGAATAATTTTAATTATTGGTAATCATTTTTGGTTGACATCGAATAAGGGAAATAGCTTCTACATTATTGAGAGATAAAGCAGTTGTAAGCGCGGAGTTCTTTCACCTAGATAAGCTTTGTTTTTTGTTGTTGTTTTATTTAAAAAGGATTTTAAAAATAGTTTGCTTGTTTTTTTTCTTTTGCGCGGGAATCTTGTCTGTTGCTTGCTTCACAGGTGGCCAGTCATTTTCGACAAGAGGGACTGCCGACTCGTATGTCACACGCCGAGAGACTGCAAAAAAATCTTCCAGAGGATGTGAGCCTCATGCAATGTGGGCCCGAGGGAGTAGGATATTACCGTGTCACGGTTCGGATGTGGTCCGCGGGCCGTAGTTTGGACATCGCTGGTTTATCTATTTTGTTGTGTTGTCTTTGCTTTCACGACTTTTAAATCTGTTTCTTTGCTTTTGTCTACCATGGGGTGGCGTGGATAAGCAATCATCAGGTCCATAATGTCATCAAATGTAACTTTTGTTTGGAGAGAGAAAGATATATATATATATATAAGAGAGAGAGAAGATAAAATTTTAAAAAAAAGGAATTATTTAAATAATGTAAAACACATTTTGCCAGCCTATTCAATTTGCTTTCTATAATGACGACATATGTGCATGCTTGCATGTTAATGGACAAATCATATTGTCGCTTTCTCTGGCATCCAAGCAAGTACA
This sequence comes from Biomphalaria glabrata, assembly GCF_947242115.1. Classification (NCBI taxonomy): domain Eukaryota; kingdom Metazoa; phylum Mollusca; class Gastropoda; family Planorbidae; genus Biomphalaria; species Biomphalaria glabrata. The sequence continues at coordinate 567,822 of NC_074725.1, forward strand.
ATAGTTTTCCTGATGTGTACCTCTCTTCTTTCAATCATTGATTCCATCTCATTCTCTTTCTCTCTTTCTTCTTCTCTACACTTCCTTTCTTTCTCTCTCTCTCTCTTTTTCTCTACAATCCCCCTTCTCTCTTTCGTTCTTTTTTTTCTCTCTTTCTCTTTCTTTCTCTCTTTATTTCTATATCTTCATCTTTTTCTCACGTTCTTTCTATTTCTCACTCTTTCTTTCTTTATAAATATTTTTTTGTTCCATTTAACTAAATCTCTCTTTCTCATTATCGATTTCTCTTTATATCTCTTTCTCTCTCTCTCTCTGTAGTCTTCTAAACTATCTAGCACAAAACACAAACAAATACTGAAATGTTATTTTCTATCTTCCTTAATTCGTCCTTCTCTCTCTCTCTCTTGTTCTCTCTCTCGTTCTTTCTCTCTCTCTCTCTCTTTTGTTCCCTCTCTCTTTTGTTTTCTCTCTCTCTTTCATTCTCTCTTTCGTTCTCTCTCTCTCTCTCTTTCGCGCTCTCTCTCTCGTTCTCTCTCTCTTTCATTCCCTCTTTCTCTTTCATTCTCTCTTTCGTTCTCTCTCTATTTCATTCCCTCCCTCTCGTTCTCTCTCTCTTTCATTCTTTCTCTTTCGTTCTCTCTCTCTCTTTCATTCCCTCCCTCTCGTTCTCTCTCTTTCATTCTCTCTCTTTCGTTCTCTCTCTCTCTCTCTTTCATTTCCTCCCTCTCGTTCTCTCTCGTTCCCCCCCCTCTCTCTCTCTCTTTCGTTCTCTCTCTCTTCTTAGCAAATAATATTAGTGGCAATGTTTATAATTTTAATAAAAAAAAAAAAAAACTTGATGAGAAAAAAAAAACTATCTCATTCTTTAACGCGAACAATTTCTTCTCCCCGCTTTTTAATATAATTTTTAGCCTCGGCGGACCCTCGCTTCCCCCCCTGTATAGATGAAACCTCATTTACCGAGCGGGCAGCCAATTCCACCCGGCGTATTGTCGTGGCTCGCCGAGCCATTGTTGGATGTTGATTATCTTCTGTACCTGGTCGAGGCCGCTGTAGAGGGCTCGCCAGAAAACAAGATTAATCCTTACCGAGGACTCATTTCAATTTCAAAGGCCGGCTCAAAATTGGTCTGCGGCTCCCTGCGCGTGCATTCCTGATGAGAATCTACGAGGGTCTTATGCTGTTTTATCACATCCAGGGCCGTGGACGACCCTTATTTCCATCCGTTATTGTATACGCACAGTCTCGTAAGATATGGAGGCTGCGCGCGCATCTTCGCGCATTTTTCGGCGAGGAACATCATTTCCGGTGATTACCGAGTTTGTCTTATCGGAGAGCTACGATCAAATGGAAGCCGAATAGTTTTATGACAAATACTGGTTGATATACAGTCCGACACACTTCGTAATCCGACACACTCCGTAATCCGACACACTCCGTAATCCGACACACTTAGTAATCCGACACACACAGTAATCCAACCCAGCGCCGATGTAAAAATTCATGTATATTGTAGTACGTATATTTTAAGTGTAGCTAGTTTTAAATTATATGACATCATTTGTTTAGCATTTCTAGACCAGTATTTTTTTTTTTCCTGTATTTGTTGTTTTGTTTTTTTAACAGCCGTGAAAGTCTTAAGGAAACATTTCATTACATTATAAATACAGCACTTTTGACATATACACTACGGTTACATTTTTTTTTCGAAGCACAGCTAGCCTTTGGGTGGTCCGACGTTTTCAGCTATCCCACATCCCTCTGGTCACATAACCGTCGGACTATCAAGTTAAAAAAAAAGTAAAAGCTCCCTTTTCAGACCTTTTGGTCTATAGGGTAGAGGATCTGTGTGTTTCTGTGGTCTTCGGTTAACGAGGGTGTCATGTGGCCAGCACAACTTCTTCTTCTTCATCGTTCTCATTGTTATGTTGGAGTGTTCATATGACTAGACCAATACATGAGATGGACTGCGCAGTGGTTGGCCAGCACAACGACCAACGGCCTTTACTTTATTCCCCAGGTCCCCATTAGAGCTGGCTGGACTCAGAGGTCCCCATTAGAGCTGGCTGGACTCAGAGGTCCCCATTAGAGCTGGCTGGACTCAGAGGTCCCCATTAGAGCTGGCTGGACTCAGAAGCGCATAGATCACGAAAATAAAAATCACAGTCTTCACTAGGATTCGAACCCAGGAAGCCAAGCGCTTTACCTCTCAGCCACCGGGCCTCCCGGGCTAACAAGGGTCAACTGTTTAATGCCTAGAATATCTGTATTTCAAAATGTTTCAATAGCAACTTTCATTTGCTTCTTTCTTCCACTGTTTCATTCACTCCTTCTGTTTATTTCTAGCCACACATTCATTCTGTTTCTTTCTTTCACTCAAGTCCTCCATTCATTTCTTCGTTTTGATTTGCATTTATTGGTATCTTTGAATAAACGAGTTTCATAAAGTATGCATGCAATGTAAACACACACAGTTACAAGCACTCACGCACACACTCACAAACAAACACACACACACACGCCTGCATTACCGTAGGTTTTTTTTTTAAATTTGTTTCGTCTTGAGACTCCAAGCAAAATTTGAAATTTTTATTTTTTGAATTGACTTTTAAAAAAGCACTTTTTTTTTTTCATTGTAAATCTCCAAATGTTCTGATGACCTTTACATCATATGTCCCATAGATCACAAGGTCTGAAAGGGGAAACTTGTTTTCGATACCAAAACAAAAAAAAAACAACTAATAGTTAATTAACAAATTGGCTTTTTTTTTTTTTTTAGATTCTTGTGTTGTGCGAAATTTGCGCTTGATCCAAGATTGATTGTGGGATCTATAAAAAAAAAAGTAAAGTTCCCCTTTCAGACCTTGTGGTCTACAGGGCAGATGATGTAAAGGTCATCTGTTTCTGCGGCCTACGGTTAACAAGGGTGTCATGTGGCCAGCACAACGACCAACCGCCTTTATTTTTCCCTAACTAATGTCAGGTACCCATTAGAGCTGGGTGGACTCAGATATATAACGTGTACAAACTTTTTACCAGAGTGAGTTGATATCAGCTTTGTAATAAGACGTCGTTTAGATGTCACTCTAGCCCCATCCTCGGGTCAGCTCTCGTCACTGCCTCGGTGTGTTCCCTTATTTGCGTTTCATCTTTTGCGTCACAACAAGAGTGACCTAATTTGTTGATCTCTTTCTCTACCTGGTCACCTCCGTGCACACCCCCCCCCCCTGTGTCCTGATAAATACTCGGTTTAATTATATCGTCCCCTCCAACCAGACACGCACTCAGCAATCCACTATCGTCCACTGGGTGGCAGGCCGAGATTATCCACTGGATGAAGATCTTGTAACTACTACGCCATTAATTTGCCCCCCCTCCGGCTAAGTTATTATCACTTCCCGCTGCGCGCGCATTCTCTTACCGTCGTCTTCCGGTCAGAGGGAGGAAGGGGGAAGAAAAAAAAAGGTAGGGGGGTGACGGGTGACATCAGTGTGTGGACACTGGAGACAATTACCTGGGGAGTTTATGAGCGTCTCCGCGAAGGGGGGTCTCCCCCCGAGGTTGGGTGCCCCACGACGTCGACTAAAAAAAAAATTCTGCTCAGTAGCCTACTAGTAATGAAACACGGAATAATTAGAACAGGTAATCTAAGAACGGTTGAAAAAAAAAGAGGGGGGGGGAGGCCTGAACGTTCAGACATGAAACAAAAAAACAAAAAAAAACAAAACAGGATGTACTGTTATTGAGTTAATAAAAACGCAACGTCTTGTTAGGTATGGTGCCAACGCCGGCGCCTCTTAACTGTGGCTGCTACGTCTCAAGGCCCAGAACTGCCTGTCAACGCAACGCATGCGTACGTAAAAGTGCTACGGAGTTACCGCTCCCCACAGCTACTCAGGCCCGACCCTCTTTCTTGTCTCGTGATAAGAGTTGTACACATGTACATACATCTATAATATATAAAGCATAAAGTAAGACGAATGTATGTCCCAAATAAAAATCAAAACCGTTTGACCACTGTCGATAAAACTTGGCATAAATGTTCCTTAGGTCATGGCGGAGACCATAGTGCATGTTTAATTGTCCCACCCACAACCGGAAGGCCCTAAAAATAAAAAAAAAATCTAAATTTATCTCTGTTAAATTAAAGGACGAAACTTTTTAACAAATCGGGTAAACCCGTTTTCACAATATTTATATTTTAAATTAACATTTCGGCTAAACTGGTAAACTCATTTTTAAACTCCACTTCCATTTTCGTGGCAAAATATTTTTAAAAAAAATGGATAAGGGAACATTCGCCATGTTTGACATTGATCTAAACCCAATCGAATAGATCAATTATACCCAATCAAAGGCCAGCAGGCTCGGGTCATCTCCGTCTAGTAATTTTTAAAAAGTTCAATTACTCGATCTTTCTGAATCTAAACAAATGTATTCAAGACTTCCATTCGGTGTTTTAAGGAATGTTTACAAAATAGTAGCGACCTGGGTAGCGGTCACATAGATTAAAAGTTTCTACCGAAGTTGATATATAAAATCTATGAAGTAATCTTCGAGCAATAATAATAATAATAATAATAATAATAATAATAATAATAATAATAATAATAATAATCTTTAGCAACCAATTCACTCTTCAAAATTGTCTCTCTATATATTTAGATGTTCTCTAGCAGTAAGTCAAGTAACCCTTTCAAATCTATATTGCCGTGGATGTAAAGTGGCATCTGTTTCTCAGATTGACGATTAATTAGTGTCGTGTGGCCAGCACAACGACTAGCGCCTTTACATTCCACAGCAAAAAAAATCAGGTACCCATTAGAGTTGGGTGGACTCAGGGGCGTGCTAAGAATCCCGAAATTCAAAATCTACCGAGATTTGAGCCCGGGACCTATCGGTTTGGAAGCCAAGTGCTTTTTAAGATAAACAAATGGCTTAACATATAGAAATCAAATGCAACAACACTATGATATGTCTAAGAAGTCGTCATTGGATGCACAAAAAAAACAAAAAACTACTAGATGTAGAAGGTAAAAGTTGAATTGTTTTGCCTTGCTGAGGATTTGCTGATTCCTACAGGATGTTATAATATACATTTTGTCACACTCAACCAATGAAAAGGGGAGGAGCGAGCAACGATCCACAGCGCACCTCGCTACGCCACTGCTCAGTGCTGTCCCGTATTGATTGATTTGCATGCATTCGATTTCCAGCGACTATCATCTGCTGTCTTCCGAGTCTCTCTTTAGTAGCCATAGCATGTCGCCCACTCTCCCCCCAGGTCCAGTGCGTCCTCCATACCTCCCACCCCTCGTATCAGTTCACGAGTGAAAAAAACGTAATTGTTACAATGCTAGAATGGAATTGAACCCCTCCCCCCACCCCACGACTGCCTCGTTGATTCACGATTATTTCATTAATGTGTGACTTTTGGAAATTTCTTGTATTGGTACTTGACCTTGAATCAGTGGCACAATGGGAAGGGAGTGTGTGTGTGGGGGGGGGGTAGAGGGGCTTGCACTCGTTTTTTTGCTCGGGGATCTATGTCTCGCACTGCGCCCCTCCCCACAAACCCCCATATCGCTAAGGTATCCCATCACCAACATGAACACGTATGGTGCATAATGAACGAACACAGCGACAGACATTTTTTTTAAAATACTTTGACTATACCGACCAGTTTCTTTATAATATAAATCTTAAAAAAAACAAACAATTTTTTTTTAATTTCTTCAAATAGGCACCCGATCGGGGCGCCGCGCGACGCCACACGACATTTGAGTTAGGTACAGCCGCGGAAACTAAGCTTTCGGCCGCGCGTGTCGCTGGGAGGTGGCCGGGGGGGGGGGGTAGGACAGGCATCGGTTCCTCGGTTTGCATCGCACGTGGGCAGAGGCAGAGAAGACAGCTGCGAGGCGGCACCCGAGTCCGTACCTTGGACAGCGGGGGGGTCTGGACGTGTTACATGTTAGATTGATATCGATTAGGTATCATTAGCAAAGTGACGGGCTGATAGGGCGGTCATTCCCTATCAAACATTTATTGACATTTTACAGATAAAATAAGTCCACATCGGTTGTTGACATTTTTGTCTAGAAATTGAAACGCGCCTGGTGCTTACGTATATTAGTTCTACGTAAGAGTAATAGAAATGTAAAAAAAAAAAAAAAATTGACGTCAATAATACCATCTTAATTGAAGTGATTTTAGTAATTGAAGTAAAATAAGTGATATAAGTAAATTTAGTAGTTTAAATAATTTAATTAAAGTAAGCAATTCAGGGCAATTTAAGCAATTTGAGTCATTAAGTGGAACACCTATTCAGACCTCGTGGAACACTAAGGTTCCGCGGAACACAGTCTGGGAAAACACCGTGTTCTAAGATAACAGTACATATTTACATAAAAAACAACAGAAGTTCCAAATAGAAACTGAAAAATAACAGTTATTAGTGTTTCTCTGTTAAGTTGTCGTATGTTGATATGATTTGATTTTGATTTGAGGCACATCGGCACAATTTAGGCCATGTCGTGCCTGCAGTCCCTCAAGGACCACTCTCTCTCTAAACATCAAGGGCCAGATTCTATACAGTCATATAATAAAAATCAGGGTCTATTTACAGTTAAAATAGTAAAGGTAGTAAAAATTTAAATATTTGGTAAAAATCTAATGTAAATAGTGCATGTTCACAAATTCAGAAATCAGATCTTCGTAGATAGCCCCATTTCCCGAATAAAGCCCAGTACCTTCCCAGGGTCGACATTATTAAATAGTGTTTTTAGATTAGTGGGTCTAAAATATTTCGCCCTGACATCCTGGTATCTGGGGCAATCAACGAGGATATGTTCCACGGTGAGGCGAGAGTCACAGTACTCGCAAAGTGGGGGCTCCTCTCTCTTCAGTACAAAAGAGTGCGTGATGTAGGTGTGGCCAATCCTAAGTCTGGACATGGTTGTGCTACCACGCCTTGTCAGACCCTTAGATGTGGGCCGCCACCTGACATCCGCCACAATCTGCCTGAGTTTACTGTGAGTCTCAGCCTCCCATCGGTTCTGCCACTCTCGATAGGTGGCAGAGGCAATACTTTGTCTCAGGTCCGAGTAGGGAATTTGGGTTCCTGACACCGCATGATTTAGGGCTCTCTTTGCTTCTCTGTCTGCGGCTTCGTTTTCCTCAATGCCAACATGGGAGGGGACCCAGATGAAGGTGACATCCCTACGATCGGCTGTTATTAGGTCCAACAGCTTCAGGCTCTTATGTACCAATGGGATGTCAGTCTTCATCCGCCCCAAAGCTTGCAATGCAGATTTGGAGTCGGAGCAGATTATAAATTTACTCCTTTCTGATGCTTTTACGGCCATAAGTGCAAGCAATATTGCGTGCAATTCGGCCGTAGAGATGGAGCAGCCATCGGGGAGTCTACGGGAGATTGTTTTGTTCCGAAAGGAGCAGGCACACGCGACCTTTCCCTCCATTTTGGATCCGTCTGTGTAGATGGTGCCAAAATCTCCGTAGCTCTCCTGCAGTTCCCTAAAGTGGACTTGTAGTATGCTTGGGTCTGTATTTTCTTTTTTGAAATTAAGGAGGGATAAATTTAATTTGGGTTTATTCATTAGCCAAGGAGGATTCTGAGGGGTTTCTATTTTAGAGATTTGGTCAATGGGTGGGGTTAAATTTTGGATGGGTTCTCTCATTCGAAGGCCCAACGGCTGTATGACGTTAGGCCTTCGATTGTATAATTCTACCTCTGTGGGGTTAAATATGGAGTCAAAAGCAGGGTTCGTGGGGTTGGATTTTAGCTTGACTATATACTGCATTGCAAGCTTTTTCATTCTTATATCCATGGGGAGTTCTCCAGCCTCCACATGGAGACTTGGGATAGGTGATGTACGAAACGCGCCGAGACAGAGACGCAGGGCAGCATTTTGTATTGGTTCCAGTATTTTTAGGTACGACTTCCTTGCTGCTCCATATATTATGGATCCGTAGTCTAGCTTGGATCGAATTAGACTCCGATAGAGCAGCAGCAAGGTATCTCTGTCAGCTCCCCAGTCCGTTTGTCGTATGTTAAAAAATTATGCGGATATTTCACATCACGGTTAGTGTGTGTGTGTGTGTGTGTGTTTGTTCTCAGTGAACTGGGGTTTACTTGACCTAGTCTGCATGACGGTCTCCTGGCCAGATCCCCAGAGGCTAGCCCGGGGGCCTTAGAATATCGAAACGAACGGAAACGATCAAAGATACACTGAAGGAACAAATCAATAATGAAAGACGTTGAACTTTGAATGGTATCGATCTCCAAATGAATTCATGGCCCAAGCCATTTACCTGATCGCCCCCCCCTCCCCTCACCCACCCACCATACAAACTCACTTTTCTTTTTTCTCTTTAACACATACATACAAACACACACACACTTTTTTTTTTCCCCGTTGACAAACATCAGGGTCTCCGCTAAGTCGTTGCGCCAGGGTCATTAAGGTCGACCATTTCACCCCAGTTAAGTCAAACTAATGGCGATTCGATGACCCCTGGACTATGGTAATTGCATTCTCTGGCAGCAGCGTTGGCGACAAATATGGTCTCCCCACCTTCATCCCCCCCCCTCCCGCCTCTCTCTCCCGTCCCGTGAATGGCAAGAACCTTGGACATTATCTCGGCACCTGGACGCTGTTGATCCGGCTAGGTGACGACGGTCGATATGGTGGCCAAACAATAAGTTAGTTCGCACCAATGGCCACCACTGACCAGAAAAGTTAGGGGACAGTTGGACATTAATCACGCGAGGCACCAGTGAGAACGGTCTAATGGTCACTCTAAATTGGTCAATTCTCAAATCCTCAACATCAACAATACATTATTAGGTCTATATGAATATTGTAATCTACGCATGAGTAAAGACAATCTACGTTTTAGAAAGAAACAATTAATGTGGTATTGTTGAATTAGATAGTGTCAACACTTCTCCCGGGTTTCCTTTACTTCTTATATGAATTGTTATGCATAAAGTGATAACTTTCCTTGAGACTAATTATTTTTCTTCAAATATGAAATATCTTCCTCCTAAAAAAGGCAAAGACACCGTACAATGTTGTGTTTAATTGAAAAAAAAAAAGAATTTAGTAATCACAATCAATTTCAAATATGGATTAATTATGCAGCCTTAGATTTATCTCTCTTAAGAAAGCAAAGGGTTAAGGCGCCCTCTTAGACCTTGCTAACTGTACAAGCAACAGATGTTGTTCCGGCAGACAAGGGATTATGTGTCTAGCACAATGACCAACTAGTGTCAGGTGACCTTAGAGTTTTAAGTCTTAGAAATAGCGAAGTTCAAAATGCAGATCTTCATTAGGATTCAAACTCGAGACTTCCGCTTTACCACTGGGCCAACGCGACTCACTTTTGCTAAGTGTTCTGAATTAAGGAATTCATTTTCATCTACAAACTTTGTGTTTGTTTGTTTGTTTTTTGTTCAATTTTTTTGTCGTCTCTTCAGAAATGAAAATGATCTCGCCCCAGCCCAAAGCTTCTTTAGGGCGGCAGAGGAAGTCAGTGATATGGGATCGAGCTTGGGACTATTGCGACTTTCATTGGCCCCACGCTTATTAAATTAAACCATTCCATTACATATATAACAGGTCTTCCGCGACCTTCTGGTTTTCCAGGGCCTCCAGAAAATCTCCTGAAAAGGCAAAATATACGAACAAGTTCTGAATATCTTCTAAAATTATTAAAATGTACTGAAAAATTGACAAGGTTGTCATTTTGGGGGTGCCACTAAATAAAAATGGCATTGCGAGCTTTCATTTAATAAAAGTTTATTGCAAAGACGAAAGTATTTTCTAATTTTAAAAAATCTAAATTTTGACATTATCCTTATCCCTACCCAGACTAGGCCTCGCGCAATCCGTTTCGCATAGAGCCCCGCAATTGCTAGGACCGGCCCTGCTATCTGGCCAATCTTTGTTTGGCATTTCTCAGTCTGGCCTTTCTCTGTCTGGTCATTTCCAGAAGTCTTCTAGGCAAGGACATAGTAGTACACCTGAAGTAAAATATGAAACCTGAGACAAACAAAACAACAAACTAAACAACATAACAGCCTGTTGGTCCTTGCATGTGGAAAGATAAGATCAAGTAGAATCTACACGATGTATCAATGTTTAAGTCTCGTGTACATTTAGAGAAGCTTTACATTCGTCAGCCAGATAAGAAACGGATCACTTAAATCCATGTCCGCGTTGGGCGCTTAAAACTGCCGAGCGTCTGGATTCAACCTGCTAATAGGTCGTGATGTCTTTCGACGATGCGATATGTTGATATGTTGATAAGATGTGATAGGTTGATAAGAAGGAAGGACTGGACGCATTGATGATCAAAAAAAAAAACAAAAATAAAAATCTCACGATATCGTGCCTCATCCTTTTTTTTCTCCCCTGTGCCTATAAAGGCTTTGATCTCAACTAGTACATTGATAGTAGGGCTGAATGGGTTCAATAGTACATTCAGAGCTGGGCTTAATTGGTTCGATAGATCTGCTTAAAAACATCCGCTCTATGTTTTGCGTGTAAGACTTTTTACAAATTTCATCCTAGACAGATGCTAAGTGAATGAGAGCAGTCAATGCAGAGGATGCGTTCCTATTGTAACACTAGCAGGATTAGCTGTAAGCAGCACATTTGACCATATAGATCTCAACACTGTTTTTCAGCAAGTCTATGAGGATGCTAAAATGTTGCCCCCCCCCCACCTCAACTCTGCGCTTTAAGTGCGCCGTAATTGCTAGTAAAACTCCGATGGCTACATGTCGATTGGTATGTTGTTCGGAGATCTCCATGGTATCAGGGAGTCGAACCCTGCCCGCTGCCATCACCCGACGTCCTTCTCAGTGGCGTAGCTAGGAGGGGGGAGGAGGGGGGAGAATTTGAAAATCCCCCCAATTGAGTTATTTTCACATTAAATATTAAATATTAGGTAAAATGCAGGGGCCCCCAAAGAGGCCAAGCCCCACTGGCCCCAAAATGATGGAAAATTCCTAGATACGCCCCTGGTCCTTCTGGAGGTTAAGGCTAAAGGTAATTATCTTCATTACTGTAGGTACGTCCAAAATATATAGAACCAAACAAAAATAATTACTTGGATGACTTCCGACACCAGTTATAAACAAACAAATAGATAATGCCCTGTCTGAGAATCGCGAACTTATGTTATTAGTATGATCTGTTTATACTTTGTACGACCGGTCAAGTCCGATCTGTTTGTACATTAATCTGGCGATGTGTGACACGCCCAAGTTTTCATGCAAGTCTGACACCATTTAGAATATTTTGTGTTATACAATGGACAAGACTAGTATCGAGGAGGGAAGACAGTGGCGTAGCTAGGGTATTTGATGCCCGGTGCGGCAGTTCGTCATGATGCCCTCCAAAAAGAAGTTTTAAAACGGCGAAAAGTATCTGATTTCAAAATAAAGTGTATTCATTATTTAATCATTGCTATTTCGCAAAGAATCGATTTTTTACAAAAAAAAAAAGATAATGCAAGTGAATCTCACGTGCTTTCTCCCGGCAAATTATCGATAATTGTATCGAAATCCGTTTTTTTCCACTAAGACTTGTTCAATAGACGAAATTACCAAATTTGTTAGTCGTCAATTCGTCATCGTTGATCGTAAGTATTTCTTCATTAAAGTAAGTTTGGAAAAACTTCGCTTGTTTGCCACACTTACCAGTGACTTACCACAATAGTAAAAAAAAAAAAAAATTTGCCAATCAAGATAGGAATATTCGGGGACTGACGTTTTTTTTTAAAATGAAAACTCTAAAGCTCACTAGATTCTAGTTTTGGAAGTTCGGAGACTTCTGGAGAAACTGCGACAAATACCTAAAGCCCCCAGACTAAATTCGCTTTTGTCTATTTCGCTAACAGAACCATCGAGATTGATTTCCATCTGAGGATTCAATAAAGGCGACTAAAATTCATATTTGTCATGATGTTGTTCTTATGGAGATATTATTTCATGAACAATATGGTCCAAGGAAAGTATTTCCATCGGTAGCTTTTTTTCTTGTGTGTTGATAGAAGTTCTATCTTCATCTTTTTTTTCGCCTGGCAATTTTTTCTTGTAGCCAATACGTCTTTGAGGCTCTGCGTGACAATGTACCATACAATTTTGATCCAGATTTTAGATGTTATGTGTACTGTGGAAAATAATCGAGAAATATTAGCTTTTTATACTTTCTGTGTGATTCTTTATTTGTATTCGTGAGAACTTATATTACAATAAATTCGTTTTTATTTTGTTGGGACGTGTACATATTCGGTCTCTCAGGAATGGATCGTACTTGGATAGTAATTTCACTCCAGGATATTCCTTTCATTTTGTACTGCCGATTCTTCAATTCGTTCGCGATGCCAACTTAGTGACAGTTTCTGCTTGAAGAGAAAACGCTTGATGTCCAAGATTCATACAGATAATCTCTCCATTTTTCCCTCTTTCTTATTTAAATCTTGAGCCTTGCTGTCATTATTGTTGCCTAGTCACAGACAAACTTCAAGTTCTCTCCAAGCAAGTGATGAGTGGCCGAGAGGCTAAAACCGCTTGGTGACGGCTTGGCCAAATTACAAAGGGGGCTTAGTTCGAATCCCGACTCTAGCAGTTTTGTTTTTGTTGAGCGGTTGGAAAACCTTTTCCCAGATACCCATCCCCCACACTGGTCCACAAAATAGATTTCACCATTACTAATTGGTAATTTAAAAAACAACAACACCACCACCATTTTAACCTTGTCCCTAACCAGAGCACTGAACCATAAAGTAACACCATAGGACATAACAAATCACCAAAACAAAATAAACGCGTTTGTTTTTATTTATGTAATTACAGTGTGTAGTTTTACTGAGTTTGTCCTCATTTTGATGTCCCCCACCACTTGATGCCCCGTGCGGCCCGCACCACCCGCACATTGCTAGCTACGCCACCGAGGGAAGACAAATTAGGAACTCCATTTATTGCGTAAACACAAGCGGCGTTGCACTGACTTGCAGATGTACATATAGTACCAAAATGTTACAGTGATCGATTTATGTTATTATTGCCTACAAATTTGGCACTGTCTATGTAAATGCCCCGATGTTTTGGTTTCACGTCTGCTGTTAGGCAAGACGCCTTCATATCTCTACCTTCTTTTTTTCTTTCTTTCATTTATAAAAGAAGTTAATGTTTACTGTAGTAAAGGTCAAGGTCTTTAGGTCAACGACACGTCTGCTGATTACCAAATATACGAAATACGTTTGAGATTCCAACGTGATGTGTAGATAAGTGTGTAAGAGTCAGAGAGAGCTAAAAGAGAAAGAGAGAGAGAAAGAGAGAGAGAGAGAGAGAGAGAGAGAGAGAGAGAGAGAGAGAGAGAGAGAGAGAGAGAGAGAGAGAGAGAGAGGAGTAAGATAGAACGAAAGACAGAAGAAAAAAAAAGGAAAGAAAAAAAAAAGAAAAAATGAGAAACGGGAGATTTGAACAGAAACAAAAAGACAAATAAAGAAGAAAGGCAGACATTGAGAAACAGAAGAGAAAAACAAGAGAGAAAGGGTGAAAAAAAAGAAAGGAAAAAGGAAAAGAAAGAAAGAAAAAGGGAGAGAAGAAAAACAAAAGAAAGAAAAAAGAAAGGAAAGGAAAGAGAGAGAGAGGGAAGAGAGAAATACGAAAGAAAAAGAAAGGAACAAAGAAAGAAAGATAGAAAGAAAAACAGAAAGAAAAAAAAGAAAGAAAGGAAGAAAGGAAGAGAGAAAGAAAGAAAGGAAGAAAAAGGAAGAAAGAAAGAAAAGATAAAAAGGAAGAAAGAAAGAAAGAAAAGAAAAAAAGGAAGAAGGGAAGAAAGAGACGAAAGAAAGAGAGAGATAAAGAGCAAAGAGAAAGAGAGCACTAAAATTACAACGGAACATTTCAAGAAACAGAACACGTAAACACGTTGAAACTCACAACGAGGCCCAGGGCAACAATAGACTCATAACGAGGCTAGTTGATCAAACATTGGTCTCATCTGAAGCCAGAGCTGGGGCGTCGGGGGGCAGCGTTTGGGGGGAGGGTGGTCAAGCTAGTGGACGTCTAGGGGAGTGAGCAGGAAATCCTGAAGATGCACAGTCAACGCTAGTCGGTAAGGGTGAAGGGGGGGGGGCGCAGGGATGGGGGTTCAAGGGGCGCGGGGCTAGGAACACTTTCATTAGCCTTCCTATTCATCGGAGGAAAAAAAAATGTTTTCATGTTACTCTCCAACGTGACGGAGAGATGGAGCGATTGACGAAAAAAGAATAAAGTATAAACACACACACACACGACACACACACACACGACACGGCAATATCCCCCCCCCCCCAAAAAAAATGGTCTAAAGATATTAGTGACCTGATAATGTATAGTGACTTATTGTAGGGCACACATAAATAATGCACATGGCCCCGAATACAAAAAACATTATTTGTATTGCTCAATTATAGAAAGGGAATTCTTTTTAATACATACACTACGTCAGAAAAAAAAAACATTTGTAATAGTTTGAAGCAGGCATATATTATGTATTTGGTGCTGTTGTGATTTACTGAAAATAATTAAATAAAGCAACCATTCAAAATCGTTCTTATAGTTTTTAACTATGCGCATAAATCATTTTTGTGGCATTATTAGAATCTGTATAACTGTATCCCAATAACAATTCATTAGAGATGTGTACAACAATATGACTACTATACAATCTTCAGAAACTTTTGGAGTTAAGTTGATTGATTATACCGTCTTTAAATTTATTGACTACAGATTTTATCTAAATTTATATAACCTGGCACGAACTGATACAAATCGAGTGTGTATGAGATTGCAAAGGGACACATGTTTAAAGTGTCAAATGAACAAAGCTTCTAAGAATATTCTTCACAATGTAAATTAAGTCCAGTGACGTAATTATTTAAAGGACCTTTCTTCTGGAGGTCACATGACCTGGTGATTCTAGTGTTCCTTGATCTATGTAGGCAGACTTCAACCTCACATTTTGACATAGGCCACACAATTGGACTAAGTTTTACTTTTTTCAACTCTTAAAAAAAAAAATTCAACTAGATCTCCGCTGTCCGAGCTGAATATTTAAATCGCCGCTGTCCGGATACAAAGTCTTGCGAGGCACGACCCTAGTCTACTAAGCAAACAAACCGGAACCGGTGGCAATCAGACGAGGACTCCCGCACGTGCGCGACCCGACTTGCGTGATCAAAGGACAGGGATTAGCTGATGTACTCCATGTATTACGGGCCACAATGGCTCCGGCTCTGGGCTTTTCGGGCCCTGAGAATAGAAGAAATACACTAGGGGAGGGGTGGGGGCAAAGAGGAATTCCCGACCAGAATGTTAAAGCAAAGACAGTAGCCAGAATAGCCAAGGTTGACCAATCGAATTTATCCAGTGAATAACTGCGTTCAAGAGAGTGACCAATCCAATTGAGTCGCAGGGATGTATGCGGACTAGGGAGGACAGCTAATCGAATTGAAGGTCTTCATTTAGGCAAAGTTTAAGTCCGTATAACAATGCTGGTCAGGGAGGGCGGGAGAAAAGTGGACAAAATGGCAAACAAAATGGCTGAACTAGAACAAAGTTGAAGGCAATGAGACATGGGAAATGGTTGCACTGACCACTGGAGAGTCAT